>NW_024340849.1:50259640-50469971 GCF_902729225.1 Pteropus medius
TTACTCAGCCATAAGAAGAGATGAAATAGTGCCATTTGTGACAACGTGGAGGGACCTTGAGGTAATTATGCTAAGCAAAATAAGCCAGACAGAAAATGTTGAAAACCACATGATATTACTTATATGTGAGATATAAACCTAAAAGCAACAAACAAACAGAACAAACAGAGACTCATGGACATAGACAACAGACTAGTGGTTACCAGAGGGTAGGGGGACAGGGAGGATGAGGAAGGTAAATAGGGTAAAAAGGGTCAAATATGTGGTGACAGAAAGAAATCTAACTATGGGCGGTGAACACACAATGCTAATTATATGTATATGCCTTACTATTAAATTGTACACCTGAATCTTACTGGATTTTGTTAGCCGATGTTGCCATAATAAAAACTAATTTTAAAAAATGTGGAAGGAGAGTGGAATATTATTCAGCCAAGTGGTTTGTATTTGTATTTGGGGGCTCTTCCAAATTCTCATCAATCCTGCTAGCCCTCATTGTCATCTAAGGCTTAGCCAATTTCTCCTCTTCATCTTCATATGTAACAGACTTGTTAGTACAGCCCACATACCAGTTAGGTGCCTGCTTCCAGACATAAAAGCTGGTGCAACTCTCTGAAATCCTATGAAGTTTTCTTTTCTTTCTAAATTCAGTTCATTGAAACTTATTTCGACCACTGTTCATCATGTGAGTAAGAAAGTACAATTATTATTTTATTTAGATTTTTCTTTTTACAATGAGAGGGAAGGATTTTTTACTCTCTGCTACATCCTAAGTGTAATCAGACTTCAGAATGTCTTATATTTCCTTGATTCTTTTCTTTCCTTCACTCTTCACATCTAATTTCCCTGCAAATCCTGGCAGCTATATCTGCACTGTAAATCTTGAATTTATTCACTACTCTCCATCTCCAGGGATTCTACTTGAGCTAGTAGCATCACTCACTTGGGTCACTGAGGTAGTCTACTAATTTATCTCCACGTTTGTATTCTTGACCCTTCTATATTCTGTTCTCCACAGAGAAGCCAGAATGTTCATTTAGATGAAAAAAATCAGATTTCCTTTCTCAAAGTTAACAATTGTTTGTTTTATCTTGACTAAAATACAATTTCTATCACAGCCGACAGTGCTCTACATCATCTGTTCCTTGACTGCTTCTCCAGTAACATCTCATACTATACTTTTTTGTCACTCATCAAACTCCCACCTACACTTTCCTATTGCACACCAAGATTTGTTTTGATTTTTGCTGCCCACCTCATGGCTTTTGTATTGCTATTACTTGCCAGGGAACTTCCCCAGATTATCACAACTTTTGGCTGTCAGATCTATTCTTCACAGATCATCTCCGTATTGCATGGTATGAAAATTTGCAAAAATTTTCAAAGGTTCCCTCACCCACTAGGTTGTGGCTAAGTTCAACCAAAGGGATACACTTATAAGAGATAAAATGTTAGGGGGAAGGGGAGACATCATGATATTCTCCTCACTTTTGTATTTGAGGATTTATTTTTGGCAGCAATTGCATATTCTATGTGGTTCATGCTCCCACCATGCAGGCCCTGTCGTAGGTTATAGTACTACTACCTCCTTTGTTTCTTTCACAAGAGACAAAGGACTGGGAGTGGTTTCCTTCCTGCTCATCTCTGGGTTGCCTTGTTAAATCCTGTTTGACTTAATGACTCTTCCAACGACCATATAAATTACCCCTATTTAAATATCTGGTGTAGTTTTTTATTTTTCCTGATGGAATTTGGCTGATGCATTTGGCTACAAGTCATCATTCAGTTCTGACCTCAAATAATATCTCTTCAGAGTAATATTCCCAGATCATCCTACTTACAGTAGTTTCCTATTAACTCTCATCATATCACTCTCTTTACTTTAATGCCTGTCTTCTATTAGAACACAGGCTTTACCAGAGCACAGACCTCATAAGTCTTGTTCAGTGTTGTTTTCCTGTGCCTAGAATGGTGTCTGGAACACAGTAACACTTTAATATATATTTGTGTAATAAAAAAGAAATATTTTCTAGTACTTTTATAATTTTAATTTCTATGTTTACATTTTAATCCATCTAAAATTTATTTTTGTATCAGATGTAAAGTATAAGTATAATTTTTTGTTACATATTGTTAAAAAACAAAATTCAGCTTCGTAAATGTAAATGTCTAGTTGGCTTTATTCAACAATTTATGAATCTGGCAGCATTCCATCTAGCAAATAGTAAGGAGTTCCGAGGATATGTACAAAATGAAAGACTTTTACAGGCAGAAGGGGGCAGGAAAAAGACGTTTCTAGCAAAGAATTAATGATTTCAGGTAGGCTCACCTTCCTTTAGGGGATGGATGGGGTCTAGGGTGGAATACCTCACTAGTGCTGACTAGGTAATTCTGGATTGACCTGTTAAAGGTTATGTTCCTGAGAGAAGCTGGGATTGCAATTAGGTTAAGTATTAAGTCTTGGTTCCATGATATGAGCTTAGCATGAGTGACTCCATTTGGGGCCCGTTGTTACTTTTTAACAGTAGCTACTGGCATAAACTAATTTATTGAAAAACTATTCTTTCTGTACTATTTTGTACTGATCCCTTTATTATATACTGAATCCTACACATATTGTACTTATATTTGTTACTGAACATTCTATTCTGTTTTATTGTTCAACTCATGCAAGTAATGCACTATTTTAATTATTGTATCTTTATAATACATTATAATAACTGGTGGATCAAATTCTCCCCTGGACATTCTTTTTAAAAATTCTAACTGTAACAAAGAGTGGTTGCCATGGGCTGAGGGGTGGGGAAAATGGGGAATGACAGCCAGTGGGTGTGGGGTTTCATTTTGGGGTAATGAAAATGTTCTAAAAATAATATATATGATTGCCCAATTCTGTGAGTATACTAAAAACCACTGAATTGTACACTGTAAAAGGTTAAATAATATGGTATGTGAATTATAGCTCAACAAAGTTATTGTAAAAATCAATAAAAAATTCTAACTAATACCTAATTTTTTATTCATTTAGATGTACTTAGAATAAATCTTAAAGGTCCACAAAAACCTCGTTAGTGTTTGGTTGAAACTGTTTTAAATATATAGACTAATTTGAGGGGAAAATGACTTTAAAGTATTGAATCTTCCCATAGGAAATAATAGTGTTTCTTTTATTTGTTCAAATCATCTGTGTATAGTGCAGCCCTTTAGTAAAGTTTTAGAACTTTCCTCATATAAATCTAGCATAATTTTTCTTCTTAATAATAACTGCTAATATTTATTGAGCTCTTAATATGTACCAATTCCTAATAATTTATATTTCTGTTGTTATATTGAATAGAATGACTTCCCTTTGCATTTTCTAATGCCGACATATAAGAAAGCTATTAATTCTTGTCAATATATTTATTTAACTAGGGCATGTCTTTTTTAAAAAAAAATTAGTTAAAGAAATTACTAGCTCGACATCCACTTAGATATGCTGCTCTGTGATAAATAGCATATTATTGTACACACTCATATTGACATAGGTTTTTTAGTAAACTTTATTTTAATGTTTGTTATTAATCATATTTAACAATAAGAATTACAACCATCTAAGTAGCCTTCACTATGTGACAAACATTATAGCAGTCCTCAAACAACGTTGTTTCATTCAGTGTTATTTCATTGTAATGTGTATGAGATGCCAGAGGAAATTAACTCTTATTTGTATCAGTTAGCCTATGGTAAAATTGGTTTTGTTATATGTCATTTCACTGAAAGCCACAGAACTTATCAATGACATTAAGTACTTACTGTACTCAACGCATTACATATGTGATCTCTTTGAATCCTTGGTGAAACACTTTGTAGTAAGGATTATTATATATGTTTTATAGATGTGAAAACTGAGTCTCAGTTACACATTTCTACTCTGTTGTTTTAAATATAACTTATAAACCTTTACTAACAACCGTTCTCATTTTAAAAAATTGTTAGTTATACAAGACTATAATTAGACTTTGATAGTCTAAGATAAAAAGAAGTGAGAAGAGTACAATATGGCATGAATTTCTGTCATGCTGCATTCTTAAATTTTTTATTTTGGAGTAAGAGTCTTCATCTCTTTACGTCATTTTACTACAGTTCACTACAGTGGGATGTGATATTGTCTGAAGGTGGCTTCTAATTCCATGAGCCTATGAATGTTTTATTTGATTCTCAAAATCTTTAATTTCTCAGTGTAGTGTGAAAAAAAATCTCAAAAGAAAATTATATGGATAAATTCCCAGACCTGAAAGTATTTGTCTTTATTTTTAAAGTGTATTTTAAGCTATATGAAATCTTTATTTCAAGTGGTCTCTAAACTTTGCCATTTTCCTTGATTTTTTTATTTTGCTAGCACAACTTGAATTAACTCACTAAAGTCATTAGCAAAGCTGTTATGAAGTTCTTCTCTTGAACCTGACAACACTCAGGCAGAAAAACATGAAAAAACATGATGATGATATCCCAGTATTATCTGAGGGTATGGGAATGCTGTGGTGAGATATGAATTGATGTGAACATTGCAAAGTGTTATCTGTCAATTCTGTCAAAATATGTATGTTCTTTGACCCAGCAGTTTCACAAGGATGTTTATTATTGCATTGTCTGTAATAGCAACAAATTGGAATCTAAAAGTCCATTAATAGGAGACTGGTTAAAATGCCTGGCATACAGTAAATGCTCACTAAATGTTTACTGACTGAATGAACAAATGAATGTATGTGTATGTATGTATGTGTATATATATATATATGTGTATATATATGTGTGTATATATATATATATATATATCTCCATAAAATGAAATATCGATAGCAGATACATATTAAAAGAGTCAAGATAAAATATTGAATGAAAAAAGCAAGTCACAAAATAATCTTATTTATAATAGGAACTGCTTTTTGAAAAAAAGTTTTTATACACACAACAAAATTTTAGGATACACAAAAGACAATTCTGGCTATTTCTGGAGAGCAGAAATGCTAGACAGAGGAAAAAGTGCTAAGGAAATATTTACCTGTCCCTTTGCTGTTTGAATGTTTAAATCATGAATGTTTATTACTTTTATAACAAAAAAGATCAAATTATCTCGTTTCTACATCACTTCCATAGTGTTTATATGGCATTTTGTCCATATTGCTGTTTAGAGTAAACTTTTGATATGAAGGTTAAACATGCAAACAAATTAAAGAACAAACATGTCTGATATTTAATTTTAAGTAGTATTTTAAAGATATAAATGTCCTCATAACCCCAACCTTAAACTTTGTTCTCATTTGCTTTGTGTGCATTTATTTTAGGGGAAGCAAGAAAAAAGGGCTATGATTTAATCAACATAGCAAAGAGAAGAACACACCAAAGGAAGTTGGATGTGAGGGAAGTTGAGGATTCATGGGAGAGGAACTTGGAAACAGGGCATCTAGGAAAAATATTAAACTCCAATGAACACCGAGACATTTGGGTGGCCCCTCAGGCTAGCTATGTCCGTCATGTCATCGTAAGAGGGATCTAGGTTTGAGCCATATTTTATTTACATCTGAAAGGGTGACCCCAGTAGAGACTCAGATTGCAAGTTAAAGACTACAGGCTGTGCCTAGTGCCACGTTAGAGCTGTGGACCAAGGCTTCAGGGAGCGCAGAGGAGTGTGTGGCTGTCATCTCTATCTATTTAGCTAGGGAAACTTCACAAAGGACAGGATTTTTAGGCTGAATTGTGAAGAGTTAATAGGAAAGTTTGCTAGGACAAGGAGGGGTGTTAGAGGAGCACTTCAGGAGTAGGAAAAGCACACAGTGGAGGCATTAACAGTGCTTACTAACTTCTGGTGGCTATACTCCTGGCAAGCTTGCAGTTAGCTAGTGATCAATTCTGTCCAATAGACCATGAAAGAAAGGTAGGTGTGTCTGTTGCAGAAAGATAGGAGCAGCTAGTGTCTACCAGTTCTTGCATCCTGTGAGAAAGAAGTTTACCTCACAGGGAGTTAACTCCCCCATACTTCTGGGTTGTACGTGCACAGGTGTTAAAGGGTGAGTCTACTCCTCCCTTGCCTCATTATCAACTGAGAATCCTGGGCAAGAAGTAAGAGGGGGACAGAGGTCAAGTGCCTTCCAGTTGCATCTGCGTGAGGTCAGCCGGACCCAATATATAAGCATGTGGAGAAGAGCAGAGGTGTCTGGCAGCTGTTGAGCTGGATCTGGAACTTCTTCCAGGACTTCTATGGTGTCTGGATAATGGATGAGTACTCAAAGGTAAAGGAGGTGGTAGTTAAGTTAAATCCCAGGCTGTAGATAGTCCAAGAGCCTGGGAGGCTTATTTAGTTTATGAGATCCCAGGAATATTTTTAGTATAACGTAGGACTTTTCTTTAGTCTTATAGTCTCTGTCTTTAGGCAGAAACTGCATAAATTGTCCACATACATGAGTACAATTAAAAATTTTAATATGGAAGAAAATATGAAGCTGACTTTCATTTGCTTATGACTTGAACAAATACCTTTGCCAAAATGTATTAATCATGCATTTTAGTTGGACAAAACTATGATCTAGGTATAGTGAGTAATGAAAAATATTGGCAGTAATTGCCTTTGTGTTTCCCACAAATGGATAAATTATTTCTAAATGGGAGTTCCTTAAACCTTTCATCTGGAAGTAAATTTCGACGGATGATAAAATCTCTCTTACAGCCCAGTCTTCCATCCATATATAAATATGGTTCCCACTTGACATAGATGTAATGTGAGAAATTGAATCAATATGATGATGGATGAATCACAAAAATATATGTAGACTGAGGTTTATTTTTGAATTTAATTTGATTGTTATTGCAGATTACTCAGTGAATATTGAATTATTAGCAAGTTCTATCAGTTGCCTGGAAAACATTTATCATTAGGTGATGCAGACACTACTCGTCAGGAATAGATGCTGTGCAGAAAAATTCATTACGTTGTTCTCCAGTATCACTGGAGAAAAATGACTATATGGTAATTCATCGCAAAGGCCTGCACTCTACAAGGACTTTATAGATAAAAATGTCAGTATAACCATTTATCACATATATTGGCTAATATGTATTTTTCATGCAACTTTCTAAGAATTAGAATTTACTCAGATAGAAAAAAACGTCATTTGTTCTTGTTGGAGTTCTAATTTATAACCATGAAAATCAATAATTTAATTTAAATTTACTTGCTCTTCTTACCATCATTTAAATCATTGTTAAATGAAGCCAAATGATATGCTTCTCTTTATCTCTAAGTGGAAGTGCACATCCAATTTATTTTAAAACATTTACAAAGCAATATCACTTTCAAAAAACACTTAATAATTGCCTGGCAAGTTATTCTCTAATGGCCCAGTGCTATTCTTGTCATATTAGGAGCATTTTGACACAGAAAAACCTCAGGGGACTGAAAAAGCAACAGTCTCCTGATCTGAAGATGGGCCGAAGGGAAAGAAACCCAGAATCCTTACTTTCTTCACAAATTTAGACATTAAATTAGTTCAGTTTAGCCATTCTGGCTCTCCATCTGCTCCTGCCTCTCTGTTGCACTGGAAGCCTGTCCCCTCGCATGCAGCATAGACACAGACACAGAGAGGCAGATGGGGAGCAGGGCGCCAAGCTGCAGAAGCATCCTGGGTTTCGGTACTGTCTGCAAAGACTGTGCTCAATACAATCTCCCTGGTTCCAAACAGGAGCTGCTTGCATTTCTTCTGTACCCCTAAACCTAGGGTAGGTACTATAAATATGGAAGGGCCAGGACAGCAGTGGTACTAATGAATGAGAACAGATACCTGTCAGCAGGCTGTACTGGGGTTTCCCACTAATAATCAGCGTTGCTGAAACCCTGACCTGTCTCCTTAGCCCCCATTCACTTGGCTCCTGAGTGTTTCTAGATACAAAAGAATAGCCAGAACACTTTAGGAGACATGGCCCAGGGAAAGAAATGTGGGAGCAGTGTTCTGATCTGGACAAATAACAGGGTAAGAAGAGACTCAAGGAAGATAGCAGGAGGAATGAGAGATGCCAAAGAAAAGAGAATTAAAAAGAGAGACAAGGACACACACACCACCACCACCACCACCACCACACTGGCATGCACTGGTGGGACGGACCCTTAGGAACTCTTAAGATCTGGTCTGGATCCTGCCAGACAGCTAGAAGTTGGTCTCTGCCTCCCTGGCCAACAGTGAACAGGCAGGAAGGTCTGTTCTGAACACTTGCACCTGGCAGGCACAGTCTCTAGGAACAGCCACGAGGAGTGAAGAAGATGTAAACCCCCCTCAGAGTGTCCAGAAGGTGCTTCCCAGGCTTGACAATACCCTCTCCTGTGAGGGAGTTTTAGTTGGCAGCTGGCAGCTATTAACAAAAAGATGCAAACGAAGTGAAAAAGCATAAGGTTTCCTTAAAGGCAAAGGAAAAGGCAAAAGCTAGGTGTCCCTGGGAGGATTTGGGGAACCTGGGAACTCACACATCAAGCTAGGAGTATGCTTGGTTTATCCTCCTCTGTGCAGTGCAGTCTTCTCGGTGTGGAAAGGTGTCTGTGTCCTTTGCATTTAATGAAACCTTACACCTTTTCACTTTGTTTGCAACTTTTTGCTAATAGCTGCCTGTTGTGACACCAACATACATACATTTGCAGATAGATTATAGAACAAGAATGGTAATCTACAGTCTATAACCTTGTCCTACTTTCAGGTCATAAGTCACATTTTCTCTATCATTTCTTGTTTTCTCCCAGAAATCTCCTGTGAGGAGTAAGGCTGACTCACTGCCATTTCTCCAGTCAGAGTTCTTGACAAAGGTTGGGATAAGAAGTTTTCTGGCACAAGGAAGAATGCATCCTTCTGTTATATCTCCCCTAGTTAACCCTCGGAAAGGAGGAGCACAGCTAAAGGAAAACACCTGTGGTTTGGCTGATTAGTGAGGCTTATCCTTAGATGGTGATGCTGCCTGAAAGCCAACCTCTACAGAATTTAGTTCAGACTTCAGCAATGCATAACACAATGGCTACTGAAGACCAAGACCCATGGCTAGTTGATTCATTAAAATGGAATGTGACGTAGTGCCTGGCCATTCAAAGTACAGTAAGTCCTCACTTAACGTCGTTGATAAGTTATGCAACTTTAAGTGAAACAATCTATGTTGAAGCCAATTTTACTATAGACTAATTGGTATAAATAAAAGTTAAGTTCCTACAGCTTCTCATCAATAGTCTAATGAAACGCCATTATTCAAGAACCTGCTGTATGGTCCATAGATCAGTATCAGTGTCGACTGCAAGCTTATCAGAACTACAAGGACCTGGTCCCAACCGAGACTCACTGAGCCAAAATCTACATTTTCACACATCCACCAGGTGAGACATTAGAGTTTGAGAAGCCCTGGTGTGGTGGGCTTGAAGCTGGAAAATATGGCGTCTTGGGACAATTGTGAGATTTACCAGCTGTATAAACTCTAAGCTCCAGTTTATTCATCTGCAAACCAAGACAATCATTATAATCCCTTCCATTTCTTCCTCACAAGATTATTATAAGGTAAATTAACCTAAAATAAGCATATAAAAGCTTTCTGTAAACAGTACGTTCTCTGACTAAAGTACTAGGATAATAAGGCCAAGCTGCCTTTAGCGTGGATTCAATTCCTGTGCTGATTATTACCAGAATTTTGTGTTGTCATGGGCAACTCTTTAAGCCCATGGGCAACTCTTTAAGCCCAATTCTGGTAATAATCACAAAAGAAGCCAGGTATGAGAGTGAACTGGTTTGAGGCTTGATCACAAAAGAAGCCAGGTATGAGAGTGAACTGGTTTAGCACGACTGAATAGTTGATGTACCTAGTGCCAATTTCAGTGTTAATTTTTTTTCCATCTCAAAATTTTGCATTTAGAAAACCTGCAGTGCCAGACTCCTTAGTGTCAGCCAGTACTGCCCACCCTATATCTCCTTCTTCCTACTCCCTCTTTAACTGGAGACAATCTGAGGCATAAGGCATTAAACCAATAAACAAATGCCCAGTGGAGATATTATTTCCAAGGATTTCCTTATATGTCTAAGGCATTATAACTGTCCCCCCTCCTCCACACCAGTCTTTTAATACAGGACAAATATTGGTGACCTGAAAATTTTGCTTAAATAGAAGATTCTGTATAAATATGAGAAATTTTAATTTGAAAACCGTATATACTATTCTGAATATACCATAATCCATGCATGTAGTGTCTGTTACCATATGAACAGTTCTGCACTTGATGTCCTTTAATTATTATAACACTTTTATTGTACTATTATTAACTATTTTAGAAATGAGAAAATGAGACAGAGCTAGTAAGTGACTGGTAAAGTAATGAAACAAGGAAGCTGTTAGTCGGGGGCGGCTCTAATGCCTTGGTAGCCTATATAAGCAAACTGAAACCTGAGAGTCAATGCACTCAAATTTAAGAAAGTGAAACTTAAGAACAACCAATCACAAACAGCCAACTGGGCTTTCCCAAAGAAGGCAACCACTTAAGCTTTAGCCAATCAAGTAACTTCATTGCTCATTGCTTTCATTCTGTGTCTTGTCTATAAAAACTTTTTCCCTTCCTGCATGGAGAACATTAACCACATCTGGTTTGGCCCAGTTTGAATTGGTGTTTGCTCAGATCCACTTTTGAAAATTATGATGTGCCACGTTTTATCTTTTAACATGTCTCACGAAGGTCACTTTGTAGGCAACTGTCAAATCCAGGTCAACACCAGGCAGTCCAACTCCAGACTCTGCACAATGGACCCTGATTTTGTCCTCCAGAAAAAGAAGGATATAAGCACTAAGTCAGTGTTCTCAACCTTGGAATCACCTAAGGAGCTTAAAAAAATTCTGTCACATAGACTGGGAAAAAATATTCACAGTTAATTTATCTGAGAAAAGTCATGTATCTAAATTACATAAAGAATTCTCACAAATGAACAATAAAAAGACAAATAACTCAGTGTTTAAAACTAGACAAAAGACTTGAATAGATGCTTCACAAAAGAAAATCTAAGAACAATCAATAAGTACATGAAAAGGTGCTCAACATCATTAACACCAGAAGAACTAAAGATAAAAAGACTAATAGGATGTCCTTTCATACACACTAGGGTGGTTAATGTCAAAAACACTGATAACACCAATGTTGGCCAAGATGTAGAGCAACTATAGACCTCATACATAGCTATTGGGTGTGTAAAATAGTACAACTGCATTAGAAAACAGTGGCAAATTCGTATGAAGTCAAAAACACATCTGATTTTCAACCTAGCAATTCTACTCTATTATATTTAACAAAAAGAAAGGAATGAATAGGTTCCTAGAAAAGTCTCCAGAAATGCTCTTAGCAACATTGTTCCAGTTATCCAATGTGACTAAAAAAACTACACCAAAGTCAGTGGCATACAACAACCATTTTTCATGCTCACAGATTCTGTGGTCAGGAACTAAGAAAGGGGCAAAGTGAAGCAGCACTTCTCTGCGCCACCATGGCCAGTGTCTGACACACCTATTCTCAGATGGCTTGCTTACTTGCCTCTGCCTTCTGGTCGGCAATGGTTGAAGTCTAGACTTGCCAGATGCTTTCAACCAGAATATTTACAATAGCCTTTCTGGCCTGGTGGTCTCAGGGTAGCCAGATTTCTTCCAGGAGAGCTCAAGGCTCTAAGGTAAATGTTCCCAGAGAACTTCCGAGCATTGGGAAGCTGCATATTATAGCCCCAGATGTACCATAATGTCTGTATTAGTCTATTATGGTTGCCACAGCAAAGCACCACAGACTTGGTGGCTTAAACAGCAGACATTTATTTTCTCACAGTTCTGGAGGCTGGGAAGTCCAAGGTCAAAGGTTAGTGTTTGATGAGGACTCTTCCTGGCTTTCAGGTTGCTACTTTTGACTATGCCCTTTCACTTGGCCTTTCTTTTGTGTGGGGGGGATGGAGAGAGGGAGGGGAAGGAGGAGGAAGAGAGAGGGATAGAGAGAGAGAGAGAACGAACAAACAAGCTCTGGTTTCTCTTCTCTTTCTTATAGGGTCGCTAGCTTTATTTGGATTGGCCCTACCCAAATGATTTCATTTAACCTTAATTACCTCCCTAAAGGCCCTCTCTCCAAATATAGTCAGATTGGGGGTTAGGGCTTCAACATATAAATTTTGGGGAAACAATTTGATCTAAACAGTATCACTTCCACAACTCCACAATGTGAAGCACAATTCCACAGTGTGAAGTAGTCATATCCTGCCCAGCTTGAGCAAGAAGGGATGTGGAGACCATTTCTAATGAAGAAGTGTCAAAGATTTTATGGTCATGTTTTAAAATCACTACATAACCTTATTCATAATAGCTCCAAACTGTAAACAACCCAAAATTCCATCAACATCAAAATAGACAAATAAATTGTGATATATTCATATAATCAAATACTACTCCCCAATAAAAAGGAATGTACAACCACTTTGATGAATCTCAAAAACTTTCTGTTGTGATGAAAATGTGTTTCTTGTTTTGGATGGTGGTCACACAGGTATATGTAATTGTGAAAATTCTTTGAACTGAACACCTAAGGTATGGATGTTTTATTGTCATGTGGATTATTTCTCTATTTGCTCCTGCACGCATGCACACACACATACACACACACAAAAAAACTCCTAGGTGCTACTCCCAGAAATTCTGGTTCAATTAACTTGGGGGTATATCCTGGGCAAGAGGATTTTCAAAAATTCTTCTCGTGATTCTAATGTAAAGTGAGAGCTGAGGCCCTCTGCACGAGGCCGGTACAAGATGTTTGGGTAGAGGGAGAGGCCTACATAACATCCTTCCTTAGAAAACAGTGCTTGTTTTATATATGAGTATCTTATTGCTGCTATAACAAATTACCACAAATTTAGTAGTGTAAAACAACCAAAGTTTATTCTCTTATAGTTCTGGAGGTCAGAGTTCAAAATGAGTCTTAAGAGGCTAATATCAAGGTGTCACAAGGGCCATCTCCATTTCTTCTGGAGGCTCCAGGAACCTGTTCCTTGTCTCTTCCAGTTTTAGAGGCCATCTACATTCCTTATCTATATTAGTGGCCACTGCACTCTAATCTCTGCTTCTCATCATATCACCTTTTCTCTGACTTTTACTCTTCTATATCCCCCTTACAGAGACTGTTATAATGACACTGGGCCCACCTGGATAATCCAGGACAACCCCTCATCTCAAGACCTGTAACTTAATCATAGCCACTCAGTTCCTTTTCCATGCAGGTAACTTATTCACAGGTTCTGGAGATTAGGATGTAGACATATTTGAGAGGCCTACCACACTGTGCTGTTCAAAATGCAGTTTTTGAGATGTCAGAGAGACGATTGACTCCTCCCCTAGAATATTGGAAACCAAAGGGCTTAGGAAGTTTCCACAGCCATCTCAAACTATTTCTTAAACATGACCTGAAAAAATGTCCCATAATCTCTCTAGACTATAGCATTTCACGTCACCTGTCCCAAATAACCAGGCCCTAGGGTAGTGATCACTTTAATGGAAAACTTAATTTCCTTTCTCAGATCCCAGGACAACAAGCCCCATTACAATGTGAAAACTTGAGAACAGTAACCGCCCTGTCTTAAGAAGAGGAAGTGCAGAAGTTACTTAAAGTAGCAGTAAAGAATATTCGTAGAGGCATGTATTCTCACTTCTCCTTTCATATAAAGATTGAAAGTGAACATCAGCTCATTCGCAGAACAATGTGTTGATAGGACCCATCTTAAAGCTTTCTCTCTCTTTTTCTCTCTGTCTCTATTCAAATGTTTTTGAGGGCTTACTGTGTGCCAGGCAAAATATTCTCTGAAAAAAAGTGTTCTCCCTCTCCTGCTCTCTCATTCTTCCAATTTCCTCTGGATGAACATTGCTAAAATATCACTTTTCCATGTTGTTTCTGTCTGGCACTTGGGGTCCTGTATTGTCTATGCAGAATTTCCCCCCATGACTCACAACATGAACCTCAAATTCTAGCCAAGCCAATCTAAATAGAGATAGTTAACTATTTTCTATTTTGTAGCTTAAATTCTTAGCATAAAACATTGTAAAGTGTCCTTCTTACATGTCACAGTTAAAAACACCAAGGCTACTGGTCACTCATGGACATTACCACATGGTAAAGAATACTGAGGCTGCTGGTCACTCCCACACTGTACAGTGCCTCATTCTTCATCCTGCTCAAGGCCACTACCTCCCGTCCAGCCACACACAGCTATGCCAGACCACGCCTGCCTCTTTTCACCCAACTTCCGGAGACCAGTCAAATAAAAATCACCCAGAGAGTCAAATGTGTTATGCTAGGAGAAGTTTGGACCCCTGAAACTCATTCATGAAAGTCTGAGCACTTCCAGAATCTCAATTAAGGCACTATTGGAGTAGGTCATCTCTGAGGGTCTTTATACCAATAAAAGTCTGTTATCCTATCATTTTACTTCTATTGTGTCCTTTTAATATATAATACAAAATACAGCAGAAAGTAAAGATCCCAGGGAAGTAACCATGGAAGTTCTGTCCTTCCCTTATGCTCAGCAACTATAGGCAACACAGTCCTGAAACCCAGATCTTGGCAGTACAATCCAAAACTGCCCTCCGAATCTTTACAGGAATGACCAGGTCCTTCATTCCAGGCCCTAATGCTGTTGCTTGTACACTGAGAGAAAGGCTAGAATAGCAACGGTTTCCCTCTAAAACCTATCCAGTATTCTGGAAACAATATCTATTCTCACCACGTCTTAGTGGTGACGTGTATAGGAAGGTGACCCTCCTGGGCTTCTGCCATACCTCTACCCTTCTCAGCACTACTGCTCCCTCTGCTGGAGCCACAATGCACTACCTTCTCTCTCTTCTGCCCCAACCAGAAAGGAAAATCTGAGCTCTTAGACAGACTTCACCTTCCCAAACTCAGGAGCAGAGAAGTGAAGAAGTCTGCATGACCACCTTCTTTATAACCTGTTGCAGGGAGATAAGAGGGAGAATGCCAGCTTCTCAACTGTTCAGGAATGGACACCCCACAGGGCCACAGACCCCAGGCTTGTCCTTCACTTCCCAGGTTGCAGCTTTTTTGGCCCCAAGGACTGATGTTAATGCTCAGAAGACACAACTGAAACTGCAGCTATCTTTCCAATTCTAGAAGTGTATCTCTTTTCTTCATCAAACCTTAAGGTAGGAGAGGGCCTCCCTTGCCCACCACATTCTTCCTGTTGCAAGATGATTCTCCATGGGTCTCACTTTTTTGCATGTCTTGTAAGCAAGGCACTGGCTTCCTTTTGGTCTTGGTTATCTTTGCAAGAATACTTGTATAGTGAACACCTTGGAAGACAAAGAAAGATAAGTGTCTTTCTCCAGAGCAAAAGGCAGTTTACTTAAATCTTTGGAAATACAGTGTCTCCTACTAGAACAAAAAGGTAGGCAGGCTTACTGCCCATTATTAAATATTCAGGGTCTTTATGTTCAGTGATCCTTTTATATTACTACTCCCTGGTGTCACCTGGCCTGGCTATATTGGGGATCAGGGAAATGGCTTAAGAAAATGTAGATGCTCTGGCTACTGCCATGGTTATAAAAACATGACTTCTGCCAGTGTCCGTTAGACTGAGACATCCTAACTTGTTAGTTTGCAAGTAGGGTGAATTCTCAGACCAGACCCTTGTCTGTCACTGACACTTGCTAGTGCTGAACTCAGGGCAAACCACCCCCAGGCTACTCTGTCAAGGCCTCTGAGTCCCAAGCCTACAAAAAATTCCAAGTTTATTGAGCTAATTAGCACTGAATTTGGAAATGTAAAGATTTCATTTCCAATTTTATGATATGCTGCCTACTCTGTTATAGACCATGGAAAATTTCAGGTGTTGCTGACACTAAGAAATCTGCAGGGTTACAGGGTGGTTCAAAGTTCTATATGCGGTGTTTTAGTGCCACCTACAGGCTACCCTCTACACTCTCAACATTCATCCACATAGTGGGTTGGAGTAACCTATGCAAAGTAGGGATAAATCTCACAAATACAATGTAGAGCAAAAGAAGCTAGATAGAGTACATATTTTATCATTTACAGAAAGTACAAAACCAGGTGAAACTAATTGTATTAGAGTTTTCCAGAAACAGAACCAATGAAATATAAATATTAAATTCCTTAAAATAAATCCCTTTAAATAAATATTTAAATATCTTTATTACAAATAAATTTATAAATATATATTAAAATATAACTATATAAATATAGAGAGACATATATATTTAAAGAGATTAATTTTAAGAAATTGGTTCATGTGATTGTGGGGGCTGGCAAGTCTGCATTTTGTGGGACAGGCAGGTAGACTGAAAACTCAGGCAGAATTTCTGTATTACAGTGTTGAGGCAGATTTCCATTTTTTCCCCTTAAGAGCCTTTGCTCCTAAGGCTTTCAAATGAATAGATGAGGCCCATCTGTATTACCGAGGGCAGTCTCCTTTACTTATTGTCAACTGATTAGTAATGTTAATCACATCTACAAAATACCTTCACAGAAACATCTAGGGTAGTATTTGGCTAAACAACTGGGCACTATAGCCTAGCTAAGTTGACACATAAAATTAACCATTGTGGTCAACCCCCATGTCAACTTGGCACCTATACATACCTTCTTAACACTTTCCCCAAGAGAGATGCAAAGTCCTAGAGTGATGTTTACTCTTCACCTTGATATCCTATGACTTAAATATTATAATGTAAAATTAACAATACTTAAATAAAACAACATAAGTTAGTGCATCATATGTCATATAATAAAGGAATAGGAAGGGAATGAAACAAAGATATTATATATAAATAAAAAATGTTTATGTGTGTATGTGTGTATAAATATATATTTATATATGTGTGATAAATGTATTTATATAAATATAAATATATATACACACAAACATATTTTAAAATAATTTTTCAACTTTTTAATTACATTGGCATATAATATTATATTAGTTTCAGGTGTATAACATAATGATTAGACATTTATATAACTTACAGAGTGATCACCTTGATAAATCTAGTACCCATCTGACACTGTACATAGTTATAACAATATTATTGACTATATTCTATATGCTGTACTTTGCATCACAATAACTATTTTGTAACTATCAATTTGTACTTCTTAATTTCTTCCCCTTTTTAATCCCTTTTCCTCCTCCCATCTGGCAACCATCAAAATGTTCTCTGTATTTATGAGTTTGTTTCTGATTTGTTTGTTTATTTTGTTCTTTAGATTCCACATATTAGTAAAATCACAACATTTGTCTTTCTCTGTCTGACTTACTCCACTAGAACAATGTCCTCTAGGTCCATCCATGTTGTTACAGATGGCAAGATTTTATTCTTTTTTAATGACTGAGTCATATTCCATTGTATATATGTACCTCCTCTTCTTTATCCATTCATCCATTGACGGAAACCCACATTGCCTCCTTATCTTAGCTATTGGAAATAATGCTGTATTGAACATAAAGATTCACATGTCCTTTTGAAGTAGTGTTTTAGGTTTCTTTGGATAAATATCCAAAATTGGGATTACTGGGTCCTTCTTTGTCTCTCGTTACAGCTTATGTTTTAAAGTCTATTTTATAAGTATTGCTACCTCAGCTTTTTTATTTGTTTTTACTTTCATGAAACATCTTTTTCCATCTCTTTATTTGTGTCTTTTGATCTGGAGTGAGTCTCTTGTGGGCAGCATATGTAAGGACCTTTTCTTATCCATTCGGTCACTCTATCATTTGATTGGAGCATTTAATCCATTTACATTTAAAGTAATTTTCCATAGATATGCAGTTATTGCAATTTTATTTTTCATATTTTTAATCTTTTTTTTCTTTTCCTTCTTCTTAAAGAAATCCCCCCAACATTTCCTGTGATATTGGCTCAATGGTGATGAACTCCTTTAGCTTTTTCTATTCTGGGAAGCTGTTTTTCGATTCTAAACAATATCTTTGCTGGGTAGAGTCATCTTGGTTGTAGGTCCTTGCTTTTCATCACTTTAAATATTTCATGCCAGTCTCTTCTGGCCTGCAAGTTTTCTGTTGAGAAATCAGCTGGCAGTCTCATGGGAGCTCTCCTGTAGGTACCTAACTGCTTTTCTTTTGCTGCTTTTAAGAGTCTCTCTTTGTCTTTAAGCTTTGACATTTTAAATTATGATGTGTCTTGATGCGGGCCTCTTTGGGTTCATTCTGTTTTGGATTCTGACTTCTTGGGCTTGTATATCTATTTCCTTCACCAGCTTAGGGAAGTTTTCTGTCATTATTTTTTGAAATAGGTTTTCAATTTCTTGCTCTCTCTCTTCTCCTTCTGGTTCCCCTATGATGTAAATGTTGGTAAGCTTGATGTTATCTCAGAAGCCCCTTTTTTTTGGATTCTTTTTTATTGTTGCTGTTCTGATTAAGTGTTTTCTGCTACCTTATCTTATAAATTGCTAATTCGATATCTTTGCTTCATCTAATCTACTGTTGATTCCCTCTAGTGCATTTTTCATTTCAGTTATTGTATTCTTCATTTCTAACTGGTTCTTTATTATGTTTTCTATCTCCACTTTTATGGTTTCTATCTCTTTTGTAAAAGTTCTCACTGAGTTCATCTACTTTTCCCCTAAGTTCATTGAGCATCCTTATAACCCATGTTTTGAATTCTGCATCTGGTAGATTTTTCATCTCCATTTTGTTTAGTACATTTTTTTGGAGCTTTGTTCTGTTCTTTCATTTGAGACATGTCTCCCATTTTGTCTCCCATTTTGTCTGCCTCCCTGTATTCGTTTCTATGGATTAGGTAGGGTTGCTATGTCTCCCGGTCTTACTAGAGTAGATATGTTATGGGGCCCAGTGGCACAGTCTCCCTGGTCACCTGAGCCAGGCGCTCTAAGTGTGTCTCTTATATGTGTTATGCGTGCTCTCTTGTAGTTTGAGCCTTAGTAGTTGTTTGCATGTCAGTGGGAGGATTTGACCCTTGGGCTGATTGATTGTGACTACAGTAGAGGAGCTGTTGTGCAGGAATCACTTTAGCAGAGCTCTGGTGCCTGCCCAGTCTGCCCTTTGGGTACGTTGTTCTCAGATGTAACCCTGAGTGGGGCTCCGGCTCAGACTAAAGTTCGACACTGAGCATGCAGACTGGGATCTCCTGGAAGGGGCCCCACCACAGGCCAAGTTCAGCCTCAGCCTGTGCCCTGCCAGGGGACACATGGCATGAGCCACCAAGCAATCTGCAGATAGCTGCTATCCACTCTGGGCTTGGATGTGCCTTTAGAGGCCAAGCTGCAAACTGAGGCCGGCTGCCACTAGTGCTGGGCTTGAGGCTGCTCAGCAAGACGAATGGGGCATGCGGAGTCTAGATGCTACTTCTTCATGCTTTCCTTTAAGATATTTTAGGAAAGTCTGCAAGATAGGACATTTGTATGGAAAGCCACTGGAAGCAGCTTGGGTAGGCCCACAAGTTGGGTGGGGCAGGGTCTCAGGGAATCACCAGGGCAGGATGACCAGTATCAGCCAGGTTGATGAGACTCTGATATTGAGTAGTGCTGCCTGCATCTGCAGGTCGGGTGGGGAAGAGTTCAACAAAGGAACAATGCCCTCTTCCAGCACTCTTTTCTGGGAGAAAGCTGCCCCTCCAGCCCTTAACTGAAGCCAGACAGTTTGGTTCCTCCCCATATGTCCCTGGAGACTTTCTAGCTGCTCCCCCAGTGCTAGAGCTTGGAGCAAATGAGTTTGTCAGCAAATAAGTCAGAGCATGGGCCCCTTAAGAGGAACATCTGTAATTCCAGTGGCCCTCCATCTCATTTAGCCACAATCTCCCCTGCTTTTCACAGCGAGAAGATGTGATAATTTTGGCAGAAGCATTGAATAGAGTAAAGGCAAAACCCTGGACTGGTTAGCCAGGGGGATCTCCACAGCGAAGCTATCCCTCCCTATTTCAACCACCACACACAGGTGGGACCAGCCTGTTCTGCATCTCTGCCCTTTCTATCAGTCTCAAGGAGGCCTCTTCTGTGTATCACCAGTTGTAGGATTTCTGTTCAGCTAGACTTTAGGTGACTTCCAATGATGGCTATGTTGTAGTTTAATAGTAATTTTTATGTGATTGTGAGAGGTGGCAAACATAGCATTTACCTACTCCACCGTCTTGACTAGGACTTCACATAAATATATTTATAACCAAATAAGGAAGAAATACTCATAACAATTACTGTGTTCATTTCTAGAAGTGGTCATGTGTTTGTAGCTGGTATTTATAACTATCTTCTTCTAGTACCCATTCTATATTTTCATTGCTATCAGCAAAGATCTCAGCTGGTCGTGGTTCTTTGCCTGGTGGGTGACCCAAATCTTCATTCCTGACATTAGTAGTTCTGACTGGATTGAACTGTTGAAGTTTTTTATTGATCTTAATGCCAGGGCATGGTCATACAAAGAGACACCGCAAGGGATCTCCTTGTTCTAGACATACTCTTCCTTACCTCCATTGTGGAGTAGCAGCCCCATTTTCCTTTAGTTGGCAAGAGCAATCACCCCAGACAGCCCAGTAACTCCCTTCTTTTCTTGCCAATTCAAAAACGTCAGGAGCCCAATGTGGTTGGGCAGCAGTCTTAACTTTCAGTTTAAAGGAATCATTTTGTGTCTTTGGGTGGGAGCATTCTTCACTTTGAAGCTAAGACTGCTAGACCAGCAGAGCTTCAGGTCACAAGATAGGAAGCAAACATTTTGCTAGTGGGTTGATATTGAATAGTGCTCCTTCCACTTCCACCTCACTGATTCCTGGCTGTGGGAAAAACAGCACAATATACCAATTCAGAGATTGTATAACCTCCTGGGGGGACATTGTACCAGCCCTGAAAGGTGTTGCCACCTAGCTGGCACTGTAACTGAGTCTTTCAAAAAGCCATTCCACCATTCTATCTGCTCCTTCAGTATGGTAAGGAACAAAGTAAGACCAGTGAATTCCATGAGTATAGGCCCATTGCCACACTTTGTTTGTTGTTAAGTGAATTTCTGAAGCAGAAACAATGCTGTGTGGAATACCATGAAACTGGACAAAGCATTCTATGTGTCCACGGTGATAATTTTGGCAGAAGCATTGAGTAAAGGCAAATCTATATCAAGAGTAAATATCTCTCTCAATAAGAATGAAACACTGACCCTTCAATGGTAGAAGTGGTCCAATGTAATCAACTTGTCACCAGGTAGCTAGTTGATCATCCCAGGGATGCTTCTATAATGGAGACTTAATGTTTGTCTCTGCTGCTGGCAGATTGGGCACTCAGCAGTGGTTGTAGCCAAATCAGTGTTTGTAAGTGGAAACCCATATTTCTGAGTCCATGCATAATCTCCATCCCTAAAACTATGGCCACTTTGTTGATGAGGCCATTGGATGATGGCAGGAGTAGGTAGAAAAAGAGGGTGATCAGTCTCTATAGAATGGGCTATCCTATCCACTTGATTATTAACGTCCTTCTCTACTGAGGTCACCCTTTGGTGAGCATTCATGTATGTCACAAACAATTTCATGTTTTTCCCCTCATTGAGAAGGATATTCTTTCCTAAATATCCTTGTCACTATCTTCTCAGTCATGTTCCTTTTGAGTCTCTGACCATCAAATTACAGCTCATGAATCAGTATAAAATTGTACTTCTGGCCATTTCTTTTTCCAATCAAAATGAACAACCAGGTGCACTACTCAAAGTTCTACACACTGAGAAGATTTCCCTGGGTGGTAGTCCTGTAGTTGTCCACTTTTGACTGGTGACTGCATATCAGGCAGAACCATAAAGCAGAACCTGGCTTGAATTTTCTCTTCCTTAGTTAACTGATTGTAGGGAATTCCCCATGAAGCCATAGGTTAGGGTTGCAATGGAGAACTTAGTATAGTAAGAGTGTAGTAAGGCCAAGGGCCCCACTCAAAACTAGCAGATTTTTGGGGCACTCAGTAAATGGGCTGGCGTAGTACACTCAAATGAGGACTATGTTGCCTCCAAAATCTAAAAAGGCCCACTGGGTATTGTACCTCTTTTCTGGTTGTAGGAAGAGCCAGGTGCAACTTATACTTCATCAGATGACTTATACTTCATCTCCTAAGGAATATCTTTACATGCCCCAAATCACTGGAGTCCTAGAAATTTCACTGAGGTAGAAGCTCCCTGAGTTTTTGTTAGCTTTATTCTCCACCATCTAACACATGGATGTCTTACCAATGAGTCCAGAGAAGATGTTACTTCTCACTCACTAGGTCTAATCAGCATGATGTCATGAATGTAATGGAGGAGTGTGATATTTTGAAGGGAAAGGTAATCAAGATCCCTGTGAACTAAATTATGACGTCAGACTGGACTGCTGATATACACTGAGGTAGGACAGTGAAGGTGTGTTGCTGGTTTTGCCATGTGAAAGCAAACTGCTTCTGGTAGTCTCTATTGGCAGGTATAAAAAAAAAAAAGCATTTGTCAAATCAATAGCTGCATGCCAGGTACCAGGGTCTGTATTAATTTTCTCAAGCAATGTTGCCACATCTATTATAGCAGTTGCAATTGAAGCCACAACAACATTGGAGGTTAGGGCTTCAACATACAAATTTTGGGGGATCCATTATGACTGTATTTGGAGTTAGGGCCTGTAGGGAGGTAATTAAGGTTAAATAAGATCATAATGGTGGGACCTAATCTGAAGAGACTTGTGTCCTTATAAGAAGAGAAAGAGATACCAGCAGTCTCTCTTTGAGTGCACAGAGGAGAGACCATGTGAAGACACGGTGAGAAGGCAGTCATCTGCAAGCAAGGAAGAGAGCTCTCACCAGAAATGAAATCTGCTGGCACCTCCATCTGAAACTTCTAGCCTCCAGAGCTGTGAGAGAATAAATTTTTGTTGTTTAAGCCCATCCAGTCTGTGATATTTTATTGTGGCAGTCCAAGCTGACTAATATAACAGTGAAAGTATATTGCTGGCCTTGGCAACTAAAAGTGCCTTTGGTGGAAGTCTTTATTAAGAAGTATTGTGGAAAAGCATTTTCCAGATTAATAGCTGCAAACTAGCTACCAGGGGACATGTTAATGTGCTCAAGCAATGAAACCACATCTGGAACAGCAGTTGTAATTGCAGTGACTACCTGGGTAAGTTTATAAAAATCCACCATCATTCTCCAAGATCCATCTGTTTTCTTCACAGGCCAAATAGGTGAGTTGAAAGGAGATGTGGTAGGAATCACCACTCTTGCATCCTTCAAGTCCTTGATGGTGGCATTAACTTCTGCAATCCCAGAAATGCAGTATTGCTTTTGGTTTACTATTTTCCTAGGTAGAGGCAATCTGGTGGCCTCCACTTGGCCTTTTCTACCATAATAGCACTCTCTCCACAGGTCAGGGAACCAGTATGGTAATTCTGCCGGTTGCTGAATGTGTCTATCCCAATTATGCATTCCAGAATTGGGGAAATATACACAGGATTGGTTTGGAGACCCGCTGGACTCACTGAGAGATGGAGCTGAGTTAAACTCCACTGATCACCTATTCTCCATAAACTCTGACTCTGACTAGTAAACAACAGTGATGTTTTGGGTCTCTAGGAATTAATGTCCGTTCAGAGCTGGTGTTTAGTAATTCCTGAAAAGTCTAATTATTTTCTTTTCCCTCAAGCATAATTGGTATGGTTAAAGGCCTTAGGTCCCTAAAGGAAAACTGAGAGAAAGATTAACAATATATATTTTTGACAGTGCAGCAAGGCCTTTCCAAATTAGATCTGGCCTCCCCTTTATTCTAGGGGTTCTGGGTCTTTAAACTGGCTCAAGTCTAGAATTGAATGAAAGGCTGTGATTGTTTTTCTGATTGAAGACTTTTGTGAACTTGTTCTAGAACTCTTCCACTTACACAGATCAAGTAATAATTTGTAGATCACCCATCTATTCTCTTCTAGGAACACCATGATCAACTAGTCAATGCCAGTAAGATAATTTTGATTACTGCTTTGAACCTGCTGCACATTATGGTAATTGGCATCTTGTCTTTGGCAATTATGCTGCTATCCCTAGGATCCAATTATTCCCATTGCATTTAAGGATCCCAGTTCAGTGGCAACAGTTCCTACTGTAATTTCTGACCTATAGGGAAGAGAGACCACAGGAGTTCAAGGATGCTGGGGCTCCCTTTACAAATTTCTATTATGGTGAAAAAGTGGAATGAGTGAGCAGGTCTCATACAGTACATATACTCTAACATTCCAACTTCCCTAAGCCTTCTGATCCCTCTCTTTATAGTATACAAAGGCAGGTCTAGCATTTCAAACTCATTTAGTATAGGTCACCTTTTGGGTATGTTTCAGCCAGCCAGCCAGCCAACCAACCAGTGAAATAAACAACCAATTAAAGTCCTTTCTAACCCCTTGAGTTATACCACTGAATCCAGACTCTGCTTAGTCAGTTCATATCAATAAATTCAGCCTGATTCCATTTTATTTACCTTTCATCATTATCCCACACCTTTAACATACATTCCCACACATATTCCTCAGAATTATGGCTGTATAAGTTGGAAAAATAATGCAGTTCTTCTGGAGCATAGTGCAACACCTCATGGGTCAAACTTAGTATCTCACCATTTGGGGCTTGCTGGAACTTAAGTTTTGCTATAGTTCTAAAAGCAAATAGGGGTGCCTGGAGTGAGTCATGAGAAGAACCAGCAGTGTCTTGAAAGGCAACTACCTGAGAAGAGGCCATTACAGGCTCCTCAGGCAAAGCAGAGTCAACATTCTCAGATGAAGGTGGAAGGGTTGCTTCTACTGGCAAAGGAGACTCACAGAATTTAGGGGTTCAATGTTCCCAGCTTCTTCAGGATCTGTCCATATGTTTCCATTCCAACTTTCAGGGTCTTGTTTTTTTCCAACCATGCCCCTACTTTAATAGCAAGGCTGGGAATTCAACCACTTGCAGGATGAGATTGGGATTTGGTTTTCAGAAATCTCAGCTCTGTGGTGATAGGAGGTAAGCGATTCTTTCAGGTCAGACATAGAAACTTTCCAGTCAGTTACATGGTGCTCAAGCTGGAAATTTAAAGTCCCAAATTCATCCTTTTCTTTCCCTACTTTTCCAGTATAGTTAGTAGTAACAAGCCAATCTCATTAGTTTAACAAAATATTCTAGAGAATCAAATACATGGCCACCTAGAAAAACATACTTCTTGTAAATATTTGATTAGGAGCATCCAATGTTGATATTTTGGATATCTCTATTGCCACATCAAGCTATGGACTATATTGGTGCCCATTTTGTCACTGGAAAGAGTCATCAGTGCCTTTAACTCTAATCAAATTAGAGATCCAATTCCAGAAATCACAGAACCAATTCAGAAAATTCATCCTTAAGATTCTCTTCTTTTAGAACCACTCTTGGTATCAAAATCTTTACCAGTCTGGGTTCTCCAGAGATACAGAACCAATAAGTGATTGATTAATTGATTGATTGACTGATTGGCTAATGTGATTGTGGGGACTGGCAGGTCTGAAATCCACAGAACAGCCTGGCAGGCTGGAAACTTAAATGGAAGCTGATGTTGTAGTCTCGAGTCTGCAATCCGTGAGACAGGCAGGTAGACTGAAAACTCAGGCAGAATTCCCTTTTTTCCCTGGAAAACTTCAGTATTTGCTCTTAAGGCTTTCAGTTGAATGGATGAAGCACATCCACATTATTGAATGTAATCTCTTTCACTTAAAGTGACTAGATGTTAATTATCTTTACAAAATACCTTCACAGCAACATCTAGACCAGTGTTTGATCAAACAACTGGGCAACATAGCCTAGGCAAGTCGACATATAAAATTAACCATCACACTAACCAATGCTGTTAGAAATAAGGATAGTGATTACCCTTGGGGCAGAGATATAATGACCAGAAAAGGAAGCATAAGGAGAGCATCTGGGATCTGGTCATGTTCTGTTTCTTGATTCAGTGATGGTTGCATGGATGTATTCAGTTTGTGAAAATTCAGTGAGCTGTACACTTAATGACATGTGTACATTTTGAAATGTACATTTTACTTCATTAAAGAGTAAAATGTTAATAAAAAATAATAGAAACAAGGAAAAAGCATTATGTCACTTATGGAGAAAATTTATTAAAGTATAAGAAATTACCATATATAACTATATTGATAAATTTAAATATGTTGCTGAAATAATTGATTTTTAAAGGAAATTATAAATGATCAAAACTGACTTGACAAAAGTCAAAAAATCTGGAGATACCAATTAAAGAATTTTAAGGCAGTTAAAACTGACTACCTCTCACTACTAAAGGCATTAGGCCTATATAGTTTTGTGGATCCCATCTATAAAATCTTCACAGAATAGCAGTTCCTATGTTATTTAGAGCAGGGGAAAAAAAAACGTAAAAGCTTCTTAACTCATTGTAGGTTAATATAATTCAGAAGCCATAAAAGAGCATGTATGTAAAGCATACACAAACTTATCTTCCCATATTCCATATAAATACAGAGGCAAAAATCCTAAATAAAATATTGGTGAATCACCAGCCATATATTAAAAAAACAAAAAATCGGAGATAAAATAAAACGTTAATTCCTAATAAAGACTCCTCAGAAGTTAGAAATAGAATTCAATCTTTTAAGAAATTTTACATTAAAAGCAGTTTCATTAACATTAGGAACATGATAAGTATGGCCATAGCTATTATTCAACAATATGTTAGAATTAGCACTGGCTTTCTCTTCCTTTCTACTATACAGAGAACTGAAACCTCCAAACTAGTTTTCCCAGACTCTCTTACCAGCTCTCTCTTTCTAGTTAGGTTCTGCCTACTAGAGACACTAGTAGGAGACTGGAATGTGGGAGAAAGGGAGAAGCCTTTCTCCTATCTTTGTGGAGGCATGTAGATAGCTGCATAGTGGTGACAATGGGCAAGTATGGCTTCCTGCTCAGTTGTATATCTCTGACAGCAACATTAGCAGCAGCACTCTGTTCTGGCTCCAGCAGTTGCAGCAGAGGCTTTAGGACCTCAGCTGTACACAGCTGGTGGCCCTTGCTTCTTTGATTGTGGCTGCCGTTGGACACCTGCATAATCAGCTGGAGTGTTAGCTCCCAGCTTCCTGCTTTTTGGTGGTGAATGTTCCAACGGCAGCCACAATCAAAGAAGCAAGGGTCAGTGATGGCAGACTCTATTTTCCCTTTCATTCTTCCTGCCCTAAGGCTGGAAATGGTTTTCCACAGTTATTAATCTCTGGGAAACCTCATGTTTCCTTTTTGCTCTTTATGCTTATAATACATTTATAATCAATTTCCTGTGCTAGATTTTCTATTTCAAATAATGGAGTGGATATCATATTTGTGATTGAATACTGACTGATACAAAATATCTATACTCATTATTTGCAGCTGGTATGATTTTTTTTAAACCTATATTCCCGAGAGAATCAATGTAGAAGCTAAATGATCTAAGAGTCCAATAAGGGAATAGATATAAAGTAAACATACAAAAATTAATAGCTTTCTTATGACAATATAGAAAAAGAGCCCATCCACAATAGTATAAAAAGACAAAAAGTTTTAATAAACCTAATGAGAAGCACATAAAATTATATAAAGAAAAATTTTAGAACTATAATAAAGCACATATAAGAAAACCTACATAAATAAAAAAATAAAGCATGCTTATAATGATCTTTACATGTTAGTACATTAGTGGGGGAATGATTAAATAAACCACAATTCAACCACATTTTGAAATGCATAGGTTAAAAAGAATGAAATAATGAACTAGACCCATGTAAAACAATCCCCAAGACATATTGGATATTTTTTAAAAGCATAAATTGGTATAATATTTGTAACTATATTCTTAAAAAACAAACTTTCTGATACTAGGTACACATATATGTTTTATATCCTGTAAATCCATAGAAATATGTGTAGGGGTACACAGTAAATCATATATTTTGAGAACAGAGATTAGATTGTGGGGTGAAAGGGAACATTAACTTTTACTTTATATATACATACGTTTTAAAAAGTTTCTTACAGTAAAGTCTTACAATAATTATCTAATTTTAAGAAATGGGGAAGAGAATGAGGAGACACCCCAGACAAAAAAAAGCTAAACCAGAAAAAAAAATGGCATAGATTATAGAGGCTCTGTTCATACCTCTGGCGACCAAATCAAAGTTGTGACGGAAACAAGGAGCAGCAGCAAGGAAAAATCGTCTGGGATCTAGATGAACAAGCCATACAACTAGGGAGAAATCCAAGAAAGCACCCTGCAATGGTAGAAGGTAGGTTGGGGCAAGGATGTGGGGCTGCCTAGTCCTGAGCAGCTGAGTGAGACAGAGGCTGCAGCAGTAGCAGAAGCCTCTTAAATGGGCTGTGTCTGCTAGCAGATTTTCGCAGTGATGGAGCTGCTTGCTCTGAGCACCAGTGCTGATGTGGTTGCATGAAGGGGGCACTAAGGACTTACAAGGAGACATTGTCAGAATGAGGGCTTAGGTTAGACTCATTCTGTACAGAGGTGCCGGCGATATCCATTGTTCCCTGTTGAGCCTTCCCACCTCCCAGTGCGCCAAACACAGCCCCACCATAACCGTGATGTCATCAAACTGGATAACAGAGGTCGCCCAGAGGATTCCCTGAAACCCCACTTCCCTCAACTCTTGGCTCCACCCAAGCCACATCCTGGTATATCCTCAGCGAGTCAGGTGCTCCTTACTGAGCAACGCGTAGACTCACACTGGAGCCAACTGGCCTCAGTCTCTGGTGTGGCCTTTTGAGGCAATTATAAGCACAGCATCTGTGGATTGCTTGCTGAATCTTAACAGGTGGCCCCTGGAGGGATAGAGGCTTGGACTAAATTTGGCCTGCAGCTGCATCCCTCTCAGGACTGTGCCACTGGACACCTACTTCACAAATCCACACTAATAAGACTGGGAGACTTAGGAGCTTTGCTTAGTCCATAGAAACAGACACAGAAAGGCAGCCAAAATGGGAAAAGAAGCAGAAACCATATGAGAGAATAGAACAGAAATCCAGATATAATGGAATCAAGTAATCTAACAGATGCAGAGTGCAAAACACTGAGTATAAAGATGCTCAATGAACTTTTTGGAAGTGTAGATAAATTCAGTGAGAACTTCAACAAATAGATAAAAAACATAAAAATGGAAATGGAAATTATAAAAGAGAACCAGTCTGAAATTAAGAACACATGATCTGAGATGAGAAGTATATTGAATGGAATAAACAAAATGAATAAAGAAAAGGATCAAATACCCTGTCTAGAAAATGAGAAAGCCAAGGACACTTAATCAGAATGGCAAGAGATAAGATGCCAAGACTATAAAAATAATTTAAGGAGCATATGGGTCACTATTAAGGGTCCAAATATCCATCTGATTGGTGTAACTGAAGAAAATCAAGATGCTGAACTGCTGTTTGAAGAAATGATGGAACACTTCCCTCACCTGGTGAAGGAAATAGACTTACAACCTTAGGAAGCTCAGAGAATCCCCAAAATCAAGGATCCAAAGAGACCCACACCAAGACACATCATAATTAAAATGCCAAAGGTTAAATACAAAGAAAAAATATTAAAAGCAGCAAGAGAAAAACAGATAATTACTTGCTAGGGAACACCCATAAGACTGGCAGCTGATTTCTCTAAAGAAACTGTGCAGGACAGAAGGGTTTGGCCAAAATATTCAATAGGATGAAGACCCAGGATCTACAACCAAGAATAATTTATCTAGGAAAGCTGTTATTTAGAGTTGAAGGACAGATAAAGAGTTTCCTAGACAAAAATAAGCTAAAGAAATTTATCACCACCAAGCCAGTACTATAGGAAATGTTGGAGGGACTTCTTTAAGAAGAAAAAATGTATCAAAAACAGGAATAAAGAATGGTAACAACTACATTCCTACCAATAAGTACCTTAAATGGAAAAGATTTAAGTGCTCCAACCAAAAAATGGGGTGGCTGAAAGGATAAGGAAACAAGATCCCTACATATGCTGCTTATAAGAGACTGACTTCAGTTTAAAAGACACATAGAGACTAAAAGGAAGGGGATGAAAAAAGATACTGCTTTGACGGACCTAGAAGGTATTTAAGTCAGACAGAGAAAGATAAACACTATATGATTTCACTTATACATGGAATCTAAGGAATAAAAAGAACAAGCTAACCCAAAACTGACTTGCAAATATAGTGGACAATTTAGTGACGGACAGAGGGGAGGGAGATTTGGGGGGAATGGGAGAATGGGGTGAAGGGTTAAAGAAGTACAAATTAGTAGCTGATAGATGGTCACATGGTTAGTGAGCACAGCATAGGTAATGCAGTTAGCATTAATACATTGGCTAGGTGGAGGGTGAGGGGAGGGAGGATGCAATTGCAGGGATCGTTTTACAAACTATAAAGATGTCTAACCAAAATACTATATACTTGAAATTAATTAAAATAAATAATTTTTTTTTTAAAAAAGAAAAAGCCAAACCAGTATTACAAGAATGTTAAAGAGACCTCTTTAAGGAAAAAAAAAAAAAAGATCAAATATATGAGGAATAAAAGGCAATAACTACATGTGTAGCAACAATTACTTTAATGTAAATGGTTTAAATGCTCCAATCAAAAATCATAGGGTAGCTGAATGGTTAAGAAAACAGGGTCCTTACATATGTTGCCTACAGGAGATTTCTGATTGAAAGACACACACATACTAAAAGTAAATGGATTAAAAAAGATGTTTCATGAAAATGGAAGTGAAAAAAAAAAAAGCTGGAGTAGCAATACTTATACCACACAAAATAGACTTTAAAGCAAAGGCTATAAAAAAAGACAAGGAAGGAATCAGTAATTCCACTTCTGGGTATTTATCAGAAGAAACCAAAAACATGAATTCAAAGACATATGCATCCATATGTTCATTGCTGCATTATTTACACTCAAGAAAGAACCTAAGTGTCCATCAATAGATGAATGGATAAAGAAGTGGTAAATATATAAAATGGAATTTACTTAACCATAAAAGAAGGAAATATTGCCATCTGCAACAACATAGATGGATCTAGAGGGTATTATGCTAAGTGAAATAAATCCGACATGGAAAAATAAATACCATATAATTTCACTTATATGTGGAATCTACAAAACAAAATAAACAAAACAGAAACAAACTCATAGATAGAACTTTTTGATGGTTGCCAGATGGGAGGGGGGTTGGGGCATAGTGAAAAAGGGGAAATGAATAATAAGTACAAATTGGTAGTTACAAAATGGGCATGGGGATATAAAGTATAGCATAGGGAATATAGACAGTAATATTGTAATAACTAAATATGGTGTCATACGAGTTCTAGATTTATCAGTACTATAACATTTATAAGTTATATAAATGTCTAATCACTATGTTTTACACTTGAAACATAATATCGTATATCAACTGTAATTGAAAAATAAAAAATTATCTAAAAAAAGAGAATGAGGAGACAAGTCACAGAGTGAGAAAAATATTTCAAAACGACACATCTGATAAAGGACTGTTATCCAAAATATACAAAGAACTCTTAAAACTCAAAAATAAGAAAACAAAACAACCTGATTTAAAAATGGGCAAAAAACCTGAATAGACACCTCACCAGAGAAGATATACAGAAGGCAAATAAGCATATGAAAAGATGCCTGACATCATATGTCATCAGCGAAATGCAAATTAAAATAATGGGATATACTACCTATATTTTAGAATGGCCAAAATCCAGAACACTGACAACAGCAAATGCTGACAAGAATGTGGAGCAATAGGAACTCTCATTGATGATGGGACTACAAAATGGTACAGCTACTTTGAAAGATAGTTTAGTGGTTTCTTACAAAACTAAACATATACCAGATGATCCAGCAATCATATTCTTTAGTATATACCCAAAGGAGTTGAAAATTTATGTCCACACAAAAACCCACAGACAGATGTCTATAGCAGCTTTATTCACAATCATCAAAACTTGGAAGCAACTAAGATGTCCTTCAATAGGTGAATGGCTAAGCAAACTGTGGTATCCAGACAATAACATATTTTTCAGTGCTAAAAAGTTATCAAGCCATAATAAGGCATGGAAGAAACTTAAATACACATTAAGTGAAAAAAGCTCATCTGATAAGGCTATATATTGTATGATTCTCACTATATGACATTCTGGAAAAGGAAAAATTATGGAGACAGTGGAAAAATCAGTGGTTTTCAGGGATTGAAAGGGTGGAATGAATAAGTGGAGAACAGAGGGTTTTTAAGGCAGTGAAAACTATCCTGCATGAAGAGGAATTTTCACTCAAAAGGTTAACCTTATAATCAGCTCTTTGTTCTCCTTCTGCAGATATGCTTGCTGCATAGGCCATAGGGCAGGGTGACCTCGAAATTAACTAAAGACTCATCCTCCCTTTTGCTTGTTTTGTCTAAAAAACAAATGTAACTGCCTGTATCCATAGCAACTCCCACGCTCTGTAACCGTCTGAGGACAAATTAACCAATCGGCCCATCCAAAATAAGCCCTATATAAGCAAAGTCGCAACTGAGCTGGGGGCGCAAATCTTCAGAGCGCTAGCTCCTCTGGGACTACTGGCATAATAACCTGAGTTCTCCAACTCTCAGAGTGGTGCTTGGTTTCTCGCCAGTCTGATTTTTGCAACATTTCTGCAACACTGCAATGGTGAATACATGTCACTACACATTTGTCAAAACCCACAGAAATTACAACACCCAAAGTGAATCCCAAGGTAAACTATGGACTTTGGGTGAGTATGATGTGTCAATGCAGGTTTGTCATTTATAACAAATGTACCGCTATGTTAGATATTGATAGTGGTGGAGGCCAGTAAGGGAGTTGCGGGAGAGGAAGGAATTTTCCTTTATCCTGAATGTTCTTTTGGCTTATCTAACAATCGAATAGAGGTGAGACCAACTAATAAGAAACAATAACCAAATTTTATTACATACGTATGTATTGGAACCCTTCATACATACATGAGGGTTAGAGACTCCCACATACATTTCAAAAACAGAAAGGAAAAATGAGGTATACATGACATTCTGGACTAAGGATGATTTAAGGTACTCTGGGGCTTCAGAAGGTAAATGCAATGAGAACACATGTCCAGTAATCAGTAGTTTGCCATGCCATGTAGATGAGTTCTCTCTGATCTCTTAGTAAGGCCAAGCCTCCTAACTCAAATTCCTCTAATAGTTAATGGCGGGGAGGGGCAGAAGTTTCTCCTGAGCCCACAATGTCTCTTTTGACTTTAGCTCAAAATAATCCACATATTATTAAAGCACATTTTGGAGTGAACTCTCACAGAGGGTAGATATATATATCTGAACTAATATTTTTTTGCTCAATTTTGCTTGAACCTAAAATGCTCTAAAAAATGGTCTATTTTAAAAATCCCCTGTGCTTCACCTATTTAACCCCCCGCCCAGATAATCTCTGGTACCTTTCTTTCTGTCTACTGTCTTCCAAACGTAATTTAAAAAATATTTAAATTAAGAAGATTTTTAAGTTTTGGAGCTTTTATAAATTGATCGGACTTTTATACATAGTACTTTCTTAAAAATACTTAGTTATTAGTTATCACACCTGCAACTCACAGATTTGGGGTCTGCCAATTAAAGCACCAATAAAATCTTATATTTTTTTCAGTGCAAAAAAAGGAAAGTAAATTCTAGAAAGACTAGGTTATTGCTACACCTCCTTTTGCTGGTTTCTGTGTAACCCATCAGGGGACAGCTAGGACTATTTGCTTTGAAAACTTTCTAATTTGCTAATCTTACCATGGTCAAAATCCAAATACAAACCCCTTCAGGCTCATTTCTTTCTTCTTTTTCTCTCTTTTTTACTTTCACTCCCCACACCCAATCTTCCACTGTTTCCCATCTATCATTAAGCTCTCTGGAATATCTGATAAACTAAATCCCGTAAACTGTTAATGTCTTTGCAGATTATTCCTCCACTTACTAGGTTTGATTCAATCCTTGATTTGAGGACTCTTTTTTACTGGCCTTCTTCCCAGTGTTTTTTTTTTTTTGACTTCTTTATTTGAGGAACTCTGGCTCAGGCAGTCATTTTCATTTACTGGATCCTGTGCTTTAGAACAGGTACATGTAGAACTTTCTAATTCCTAGTATCTCATTGCATATGTCCTGATTCCTGTTCGTTCTACCGCCAAGCCTGTTCTACCTGTGAAATCTTTAAAACATTTTGACGCCTTCTGATCATTTCCACCTCCTTTCCCTTAATACCTGCTCTTGGACCCGCATGACCCCTCACTTTTCTTCCTCCAGACTCCATCCTCCTGTCTGCATTTATAGGCTACTGAGCCTGGACTATTTACTCTCATCTTCAGGCATCTCTCCATTTTCCCTTGCTCTTTAGTTGTCCCAGCGAAGATTCCTGACCAAATCCAAGTCCGCCTTCTCTACTCGCTCCTAGCATTCGCCCCGTCTCGGGGTAAATCGATCGAAACGCTGACCAGAATTGACTCAAGTTCGAGGACTGTGTATGACAGTTTTAACTTTAGCGTTTCTCTCAATTTCAATACTTCAACGATTAATTTTTACTTTTACCAAAGCACCGCAAACCCAACCGACCGGAGGACCACGGCCATGCACCACAGAACTCCTGGGGGAGGCGCAGTCGCTGTCGCGGCGGCCTCGCGGGGCATGATGGGAAGAAGGGCGGGGCGCGGGCGCGCGCAGGGGACGCGCTCCGTGCACGTCCTGGTGGCCCGTGTCCTGGTGGCTAGTGTCCCACTTTTGAGGGGGGAGGGGCATTCGGAGGAAGCACGGGCCCGGCGGAGGTCATGTTTGTGGCACGCAGCATAGCGGCGGACCATAAGGATCTTATTCATGATGTTTCTTTCGACTTTCACGGGCGGCGGATGGCGACTTGTTCCAGCGACCAGAGTGTCAAGGTACGCGCGGAGCCTTCGGGCGGGGCGGAGTCCGAAGCAGGGGAGTGGGAGCGTACGCGGAGCGGAGAGACCGGCGCTCTGAAAGGGTACCACTTTTGATATCGAGGCGCGCCTCCAGGTACGAAGCCTGGACCCAAAGGAAGCAGGCGAGCACCGGTAGGGGGCCTGCTCCGCCATGCTCGGCCCCTCACCCTGGGGTCACAGGCGCCGCCGGCGCGCGTGCTGCCGTGCGCCTGCGCAGAGCGTCTTGACCGCGTGCGCGCTCCCGCCGCTGCTGCCGCCGCTGCTGCCGCCGCCGCCGCCGCCGCCGCCGCCGGGGAAGCTGGGAGTAGGGGGTTCCCCGAGTTCGCGCTATCGCGTCCCGGTGGGCGGGAGCCGGGGAGCTTTCTCAGCCCTGTGCCCAGTGCGCGTGTGCCCGTCCGCGGAGTTCTGGCAGCAGCTGTCCTGCGTTAACCGTGCTTGCTCAGTGAGAGGACTGACCCCTGGTTCCTGTAAGGCAGTCAGTTCGCGTTGTGTTCTGAGTTCTGGGTACCTCACCTGGGGAGATAATTCTCTCCTTGTGTAGCGATAGGAGGCTCGTTTTGTTTCGCGATGAAAGAAAAGTACCAATCCGTTTACATCCAGTGAAGTTCATCTATAGAGGGATTGGAGTGTGTTTAATAAAGTTCCTGTAAACGTCCGTGACAAGCAGAATTTCTTCTATACGAGGGTATTTGGGATTTAGGAACCTCAAAGATGCAGGGTAAACAGTAACAGACTTGAAGGCTGGTGTGTGGAGTATTTGCATTCTCCACAACTTCGAAATAGCTGAAAATCCGAAGGACAGTGTTTACTCATTGTTTTTCACAAGTATGATATCAGCGATCCCTCATAGATAATCATAACTAGTTTTCCTTTTTAAAAACGATTTGTGCCGCCAAATTAATCAAATAGTGCTTTTACCTGTAAAAGGTTTGGAATCACATAAAAACATTTTTTTTTTTATTGTGGTAAACTAACCGTTTTAAAGTGTATGTTACAGTTCAATAGCAGTAAGCACAGTATTCACATTGCTGTGCAACCATCACCACTATACTCCCCAGAAAGTTATCTTCATCCTAAACAGAAACTCTGTACCTAGTAGCTCCCTCTTCCCTTTTTCCCCCAGCTGCTGGTCAGCTCTAACTTTTTCTCTATAAATTTGACTATTCTGGGTACCTCATATAAATGGAATCATATTTGATATTTTGTGTCTGGTTCATTTAACTTACCATGATGTTTTCAAGTTTGTAGCATGTATCAATTTCGTTTTTAAGGTTGAATAATATTTTGTATGTATACACTGCATTTTGTTTATCCATTCATCCACTTTTTGGCTATTGTGAATATTGCATTAATTAATGTGTTAGCTGAAGAGGTACTTTTTTTTTAATCGTTCACTTATTACTGAATCTTTTAATTTGTAGATTTTGTCAGAGTAGTGTTGCAATGAAGATCTTCGTTTAGCTTTTTATATATTTTGTATCATTTCCTTAGACTCATTCCAGTAAGAAATTAGTGAATATTTTAAAAGCTGTTGAGAGTAATTGGCAAATTGCCTTTTTGAAGGTGTCTGTTTTACACTGCCAGTGAGAGTATTGATTTGAAAGCATCATTTTCCATGTTGGGCATTATCATTACAATTTTTCTTTAAAAGTTTTATGTGATAAAATACACATAATAAAATTTATCATCTTAACCATTTTTAAGTGTACAGTTAAGTGGTATTAGGTACATTCACATCTTTCTGCAACCATCACCACCATTTCCAGGACTTTTTCATTTTGCAGAACTGAAACTCAGTATCCATTAAACTCTCCATCCCCTGGCAACCACTATTTTGCTTTCTGTGTTTATGAATTTGGTTACTCTAGGTACCTCATTTAAGTGGAATCATACATTTTGTCATTTTTGTGACAGGCTTGTTTAACTTAGTTTAATGTTTTCTTTTACTTTTGTACACGTGGCATATGTCAGTTTTCTTTTTAAGCCTGAATGTTCCATTTTATGTATTGTGTATACCACATTTTGCTTATCATTCCACTGTCCATGGACTTGGGTTGCTTCTGCATTCTAGCTATTGTAAATAATGCTGCTATGAATGTGAGTGTACAAATATCTCTTTGAAACCCTGCCTTTTATTTATTTTTAAATTAAATTTATTGGGATTAGGATTAGTTGATCACATTATAAGTTTAAGGAGTACCATTTTATAATACATCATTTGTATAATGCATTGTGTGCTCACCACTCAAAGTCAAGATATTTCTGTCACTGTACCCTTCTTTTAACCTCTTTATTCTTTCTCACCTGCTTACTCTCTAGTAACCACTATACTGCTGTCTGTGTCTATGAGTTTGTTTTGTTTGTTCATTTTTTGCTTTCTATTTTATATCCCACATATGAATGAAATCATATGTTCTTGTTCTTTTTTGTCTGACTTATTTCACTTAATATGATGTTCTCATGATCCATCCATGTTGTCGCCAGCGATACTTTTTCATCATTTTTTAAGGTTGACTAGTATTCCAATATATGTATGTACCACATCTTTATACAGTCATCCATCGAAGGACACTTAGGTTTCCATGTCTTGGCTGTTGTAATGAATGGTGCAGTGAACATAAGGGTACGCATAGTTTTAAAAACAAGTAATTTCAAATTTTTGGGGTAGATACCAGAAGAGGGGTTGCTGGGTCATATGGTAGCTCCATTCCTAATTTTTTTCTGTTTTCTATGGAGGCTGTACCAGCTTACATTCCCATCAGCAGTGTACGAGGGTTCCCTTTCTCCATGTCTTCTGGAACTCTTGTTGTTTCTTGCGTTATTGATAGTTGCTGTTCTGACAGCTGTGGGGTGGTATCTTACTGTGGCTTTGATTGCATTTCCCTTTTAGCTAATGAAGTTGAGAATCTTTTCATATACCTGTTGGCCATTGTGAGTTTTCTTGGGAAAAGTGTTCAGGCCCTCTGGCCATTTTTTAATTGGTTTGTTTGCTTTTTTGTTGTTGAGTTATATGAGGTCTTTATATATTTTGGGTATTAGTTCCTTATTGGAGGTGTTGTTGGCAAATGTCTTCTCTCGTTGGTTGGTTGCCTTTTTGTTTCGATGGTTACTTTTGCTGTGCAGAATCTTTTTAGTTTGATGTAGTCTCGTTTGTTTTTACTTCCTTTGCCTTTGGGGTCAAGTTCAGAAAAAAAACATCTGAGATCAAGGTTCATAAGTTTAGTACCTATGTTTTCTTCTATGTATTTTAATTCAGCTCTTATATTCAAGTCTTTAATTTATTTTGAGTTGATTTTTGTGTATGGGGTCATTAGCAGTCTAGTTACATTCTCTTGCATGTGGCTTTCCAATTTCCCCAATACCATTTATTGAAGAGGCTTCCCTTTCTCCATTGTATATTTTTGGCTCCTTTGTTGAAAATTAGTTGCCTGTTCATGTGTGGGTTTACTTCTGGGCTCTCAAGTCTGCTCTTTTGGTTTGTGTGTCTAGTTTTCTGCCAATACCATACCGTTTTGATTATTGTAGCTTTGTAGTATAATTTGAAGTCAGACAGTGTGATACCTCTGTATGACGATTATGTCTGTTCGGTTTAATGTGTCATTTAAGGCCAATAATTTCTTTATTGACTTTCTGTTTGCTGTCAGTGGGGTATTTGAGTTCCCTACTGCAATTGTATTTTTGTCAATTTCTTCCTTTAGGTCTGTTAGTAATTGTTTTATATATTTTAGTGCTCCCAGGTTTGGTGCATATATATTGATAAGTGTTACGTATTCTCGATAAAATATTCCCTTTATCATTATACAGTGTCCATCTTTGTCTCTTGTTACTTTTTTATCTTGAAATGTATTTTGTCAGAAACAAGCACGGCTACACCTGCTTTTCTCTGGATGCCATTTGCTTCGAATATCATCTTCCACCCCATTACTTTGAATCTGTTTGACTTTGTAGCTGAGATAGGTCTCCTTGAGGCAGCATATAGTTGGGTCTTGTTTTTTTTTTTTTTTTTAACCTATCCCGCTACTTTATGCCTTTTAATTGATCAGTTCAGTCCATTTACGTTTAGGTTTATTATTGACATATAGGGACATAATACAGCCGTTTTATCTTTTGTTTTTGTTTTTGTTTTTTGATTGTTCTATCTCCATTGTTTCCTTTCCCTTGTATTTCTTTCTACTATTTTAGTTTGGTGATGTTCTATGATTTTTTTTTTTCCTGTGCTATCCTTTTTTTGTGTCATTTGTCTCAGATTTTTGTTTGTAGAGTTTTTGTAATTACCTTTAGGTTTATGCAAAAAGTATTTTCATATGTATAATAGTCCTTTTTTTTTTCTGATTGCATCTTCTCTACATTCACCTGTGCAAATTCAGTCCTTTTCGCTGTCCCCTTTTATGTTTTTGTTATTACATGTTACCCCTTTATAATCTGTGTGTTCATTTCCAAATTGCAGAAGCTGTAGTCTTTTTTAAAAAATGCTTTTATTCCTTTTGACCTTTATATTATAATTGTTTAATACCTTATTCCAAACTAGAGTTGCAGTTTTCCACTTCTGTCTATCATCTTACTCACAGTTTTGTTTCCTTCTTTCTTTTTGTTCTAGGTAGAAGAGCTCTTTTCAACATTTCTTGTAATGCGGGTGTTGTGGTGATAAATTCCCTCAGCTTTAGTTTGTCTGGAAAAGCCTTTATTTCTTTTTCATATCTAAAGGGGAACTTTGCCGGATATATTATTCTTGGCTGGTGATTTCTTTTTTTCAATATTTTGAAAGTTTATTTCTACCCTCTCCTAGGTTGTAAGATTTCTGCTAAAAAAAATCCGATGATAGCCTAATGGAGTTTCCTTCATAGGTTATAGTCTTTTCCTCCTTGGCTGCCTTGAGAATTTTTTCTTTGTCATTAACTTTCAAGAGTTTTAATATAATGTGTCTTGGGGAAGGTCTTTTTGCATTGAGATAACTATGTGCTCTGTTAGCTTCTTGGATTCAAGGGTCCAGCTCTTTACATAGGTTTAGAAAGTTCTCATCAATTATTCGTTTGAATGGGCTCTCTGTTCACTTCTCCATCTTTTTTCCTTTGGGTATACTCATTCTTAATATTGCTCTTTATTGATGGAGTCAAAGAATTCTTATATCAATTCTCTCTCTTCCACCTGAGTCATTTCTATTTTTATCTTAAAGATTAGTAACTCTTCCATGTAGTCTGCTCTATTTTCTGAGCTCTCTAATTCATTCGTCATGTCATATATTGAGTTTTTCATCTCTAGATTTGGTTGGTTCTTTTTTATAGTTTCAGTCTCTTTGGTAAAGTACTCCTTCTGTTTATTGACTTTAGTCCTGAGCTCATTGAACTGCTTTTGAATTTTCTTGTAGTTGGTTGAGTTTTTAAAAAACTACAATCTTGAATTTGCTGTTATTTAAATCCCAGTCTTCCATGCCTTTAAGTTTGTTTTCTGGAGACTATTCATTTTCTTTCTGAGCTACCCTGTTGCCTTGGTTATTTGTGGTATTTGATAGATTATTTCTCTGGGCATTTGAGAAATTGAAAACTACTTTTTTAGGTACTATTTTGCTTTAACAATTTAGCAGATCGATAAGTAGAGATCTTTTATTTTCCAGTAGATAGTGTTATAGCTTAAGGTTTTGTTTTACCTGCACTGCAGGGACTTGTGGGATCATGGTGGTGTAGTGTTGCCTCAGCTGTGGAAAATGCCCAGTATTCCCCAAGGAGGTGGCCATCCCTTCAGTGACTAGGTCACCTTGGTCTCAGGTCACTACCCCTGTGATGGGATATGGTTGGCAGTGGGACTCCAGGCTTATGATTTTCCAGCACTGCTTCCTTACAGCCATAGGCTGCTAGCTGCACTATACTATCTGAGGTATCCCAGCTGCCAATACTGGATTCTCCTGCAGTGGGTGGGGAAGGAGTAGGGAAGGTGGATTTGCAAGGCTGTGGCTTTGTTTTTTCCCACTGGGTTTAGGGTTTAGCTGCATTGTGTATTGGCCACTCAGTATGGAATGCTGCCTCTGCCCTGCTGGCCCTATCCAGGCTGCCAAGTGAAGACTGAGATCCGGCCCTCCACTGCTACTGTACCAGCTGCATTCACTGCAGGCACCTACTAGATTGTGTCCACAGCTCCAGTCTCTCTGCAGATCCTTCTCTCCATCCTTCCTTCCCTGCTTGCTCCCATATGCCTACTTTCAGATATCTCAATGTGTGAATCTCAGACATGTTTGTGTGTTGAACAGGAGATGCTTTGTTAAATTGTAGTTGTCCGACTTGTAACTTTAAGGGGACAGACCAAGAAGTCTTCTCATTCTGCCACGATGCTGATGTCACTGTGAAATCCTGCTTTTTAACTCTTATGGGTATATACCCAGAAGTAGATGTTAATGAATCAATAATATATGCCAAATAAGGTCTCTTTAAACACATATAAACACAAAAAGGTTATGTATTGGTTAGTTGACAAATATGTTGTGACCAGAGACTCCTGTGAATCTCACCTTATATTTCTCCTAAGAGCAGTGGTTCAGTATTTGTTAATTCAGTGTTCACAGCAACATAGAGAACATAACTATGGCAAATAACAAGACTTGACTATAATTGTAATTGACTTTGTTACATATTAGAGTGTAGACTCCTTGACCCCTCAGTGCTTAACCCAGTGCCTGGCACATCCAAGGTTTTCAATAAGTATTTCATTGAATGAAAACGAATGTTTATTTATTGGTTGTATTCTTCTGTGAATTCATGTTCTTCTTCTTTGCCCTAATATTGATTCAGTCTTAATTCTGTCTTCAGTTTTTCATATTAATTTTTAGGAATTCTTTGCATAAAATATCTGTTTTAATTTTTTTATAGGTTTGGGATAAAAGTGAAAGTGGAGATTGGCATTGTACTGCTAGCTGGAAGGTTAGTTTTTTTACAGTGAATTTTTAAAAAATTGAAATGTTTATTGTTTATTTGGTAGTATCAGTGACTTGTTATTCAACTTTGAGAGAATTATATAATTTATACTTTTTTTCCTAAAAAGATATTTAACATTTTTCACTGCTAAAGTGACAGAAATACAATTTAGAAAATTTGAGAGTAAGAAAATTTGTAATTCTATAGCATTCTAACATAATTCTTTTTAGCATTTTACTATTTATTTCTTATTTATATACTTTTAATAGCTGTGATGTTTCATATGTAGTTTTATTTCTTTATTTTTTTAAAAAATAACTTTACTCAAATAGAATTTTACATACCTTAAGAGTCATAAGTTTTAAATGTACAGTTCAGCGAGTTTTAGTAAATTTATGCAGTTATGCAATCATAACCACAATCTATTTTTAGAATACTTCCTTCAACCCTGAAATTTCCATTATGCCCATTTGTGGTCAATCCTCATTCCCCTCCCAAGCCCCAGGCAACCACTGAACTGTTTTCTGTCTCTATATTTTTACCTTTGTGCCTGGCTACTTTCTTTTAGTATATTTTTGAGGTTCATTCATGTTGTGACATGTGTCAATAGTTCAAATCTTTGTAATGCTGAAGAGTATTAAAAAGCCACGTTTTGTTTGTTTATTAACCAGTTCATGGAGATGTGAACTGTTTCTAGTTTTTGAAAATTATGAATGATGCTGTTTTGAACATGTCATATAAGTCTTTGTGTAGATGGATTTACATTTTATTTCTCTTAGGTGGATATTGAGGAGTGGCATTGCTAAGTTGTATATGTTTTAACTTTCTAAGAAACTGCCAAATTGTTTTCCAAAGTGCCTGTACCATTTTATATTTCCACCAAGAAATATATGAGAGTTCCAGTTTCTCTGTATCCTCCTGTACACTTGATATTTTCTCTCTTTTTTGATTATAGCCATATTAGTGCATGTGAAGTGGTATTGCATTTGGTTTTGATTTGTATGCCCTAAATGACTAACAGTGTTGATTATGTGTTCATGTGCTTATTCTCCATTCATATATCTTCTCTAGTGAAGTGTCTATCTAAATCTTTTGCCTGCTTCCTTTTTTTGAGATGACATTTATACAACATAAAGTTAATCATTTTAAAGTAAACAGTTCAGTGGCATTTATTCCACTGATAGTGTTGTACAGCTACCACCTCTATTTAGTTCCAAAACTTTCTATCATTCCAAAAAGAAACCCCTATTTCTTGCTTTTCAGTTTAACAAAATATTTCATAAGTACTTTGGTATGTTTTCAAAGGCTCTTTAAAAACATAAATATAGCAATAAGACTCAAATTATACCAACAAATGTATTCTGTTTTGCTTAACTAATGGATTTTTAAGTTGTATTTTTATTGCGATGAACATTTTTCTGTAACCCTTATTTGTTAGATTGTGCTTTACTGGGAATTTGACATTTAACAAAATCTCACTGCCCTAGTGCATTTTACTTGATAGTCTGTATAAACAAGAATTAAAGGCGAAACCAGAAAAAATGGACAAAGGATAAAAAATAAGGGTGTAAAGTTTATCTTTGGTTGATGGCATTGTTACCATGTAGAAATTAATAAATTACGGAAGTATTCTGAGATTGTTGAGTGTAAAAGTGTTAGATATGCAGAAGCGTGAAACAGATTTTGTGAACATAATTGGTGGGCTGATGCTTGTCAAATGGTATTTTTACTGGAAAGCAGAAATGAAATTCAGTTGATGTGAAATTCTTTAAGATGTTTTTTTCTTTTTCTTTTTTTATCAATATGAGGAGTTGAATAGTAATTTGACATTTTTCACATATAAGGATACTGTTACTGAGCTTTATTTTCTCAGAATATAAGGATTTGGGCTTCTCTGTATTTGCTCACCCATTCCTTCTTTTCCTAGAATAGTTTATTGAGACAGACATCAGAATCATTTAAGCATTTTGTTGCTGTAGTTTCTGTATACTGTTAGGCAAATAATTTTATATGCTTATTTATTTTATTTTACTTTTATTTATTTTACTAGGTGGATGTTTCCTGTAGAGATAATTTACAAATAAAAAAAAATAGCGGACTTGTAGAATCTGTTTAAAAGCTTGGTCAGGCTAAACTCTGAAGCCGATCTCTGTAATTATTAGCACTGGAAAAAGTCAACTTTATCCACCTGGGTTTTTCTTTATCAGTAAAATGTTAGAAGAACTTCATTCCAGAAGGGCTACAGTCCTAAATGTAGAATATTTTTAAGTTAAAAAGTTCTAGTTTAACTTTTTATTTAAATGTTAAATTGAATCGCTTTCTCTTCTTACTGAAGTAAACATATCTATTCTGTTTCCTCAAGTAAAACCTTATATGTGTGAAATATGAGTAAACTCAGTTTTTGTTTTTTATTTTTAATCACTTAGACACATAGTGGGTCTGTGTGGCGTGTGACATGGGCACATCCTGAATTTGGACAGGTTTTGGCTTCCTGTTCTTTTGACCGAACAGCTGCTGTATGGGAAGAAATAGTAGGAGAATCGAATGATAAACTGCGAGGACAGAGTCATTGGGTGAGATATTCGTTCATTTTCATTCATTTTTTGGGGAAAAGGTTTGGGTGGGGCACGATCATCCAAGGAGCATTAGTTTTCTCAAGAACACTTCAGGCACTTGATAAGGTGTTACCACTTCCCTCTATGTTCGTCAATTCCATCTTTGTTTCTAACATGTTTTTCTCCTTCTTCTTTATTTGATATTGTGTTGGGCCTGAAATGGTACTCAGGAATACCCATGGCATTGTTTAATTGTGACTTTCATGATGAATCTAGAGTATTCGCTTTGTCAAATACTTAGTATACTCTAAAATTCTAAAAATCTTTTTTTCTCTTTTGTGATTACCTTTTCTTTTTTTCTTTCTTTTCTTTTTTTTTTTTTTTTTTTTTTTTTTTTTTTTTTTTTTTTTTTTTTTTTTTTTTTTTTTTTTTTTTTTTTTTTTTTTTACAAAATATACTCTTCTTTATCTGCTTCTGCTTTAACTCTAGCTCTTCCCTGATTGGGCGTTTGAATTTTAGGCAAGAGTATAATGTGTTTGCTGCTCAGGTTCCTTGTCTATAAAGTGAGAGAATTGAACTAGGCTACCTTTAAGACCCATCCCTATGTTTTCTTTTTTTTCCTCTTTATTTTTCACAATAGATATTCAGCCACAGGTATAAAATTTAAAAGATACAGAAAACTGTATGCAGTGAGAACTTCTTCTTCTGTGGTCACATAGTTCTCTCCCAGAGGCAATCACTGTTACAGGTTTTTTGTTTTTGTTTTTGTTTTTGTTTTTGTATATCCTTCTGGAGATATTCCATGTCTTTATAAGGACATAAATACAGTGTTTTCCTCTCTATTCCTACCAGTCCTTCCTACTTTCCCTCACATAATTCCAGTATGCTGACAATACCTTTTTTTTCCTGCTGCATTTTAAAATTATGATAAAATATACCTAACATAATACTTATAATTTTAAATGTTTGTAATTGTATAATTTAGTGCTAATAATTACATTCACAATGCTGTGTACATAATACTATGTGATATCCATACCACACTTTTCATCATTTCCAACATAAACTCTCTACCATTAAATTGTATCTCCTCCAGCCCCTGGTAATCTATTTTCTGTCTCTGGATTTGACTGCTCTAGGTACTTCATATAAGTGGAATCATACAATATTTGTCTTGTTTCACTAAGCAAAATATTTTCAAGGTTCATCTGTGTTGTAGCATATATTAACCTCATTCCTTTTATGACTGAATAATATTCTGTTGTGTGTATATGCCATATTTTGTTTATCCTTTTATCTGTGGATGGAATGCTGGGTTGTTTTCACCTTTTTAGCTATTGTAAATAATGCTGCTATGAGCATTGGCATATAGACACCTATTTGAGACCTTGCATTCAATTCTTTTGGATATATACCTAGGGGTGGAATTGCTGGGTCATATGGTAGTTCTATGTTTAACTTTTCGAAGAACTACTAAACTGTTTACCACAGTGGCTGCACCATTTTACATTCCCACCAGTAATGGACAAGGGTTCCAATTACTCCATATCTTTGCCAGTGCTTCTTACTTTTTGTTTTTTGAGTCTTAGTGAGTGTGAAGTGGTGTCTTATGGTTTTGAATTGCAGTTTCCCTAATAGTTGAACATCTTTTTATGAGCTAATTGGTCATTTGTATATCTTGTGATATTGTGATTTATAATTACGTTCATGGTTCCTGACTCATAGCTCCCAAAACCTTTGGAATTGCTGAGTGTCGAGAGTGATAAAGATGTATTTTGTTATGTTACCGTGTGACTTTTCTAAAGCACCTAAGGATGAGCTCTGGTTGCCAGTGGAGCCAACCATGCAATTAGAGGGTTGGAATTTTCAGTAATCTCCTGGAAGAGGGGAGGGGCCAATGAGTTAATCAGATGTTCCTAGGTAAAGGGGCCAATGAATTAATCATACCTATGAAAGGAGGCCTTCATAGAACCCCAAAAAGACAGGGTTTGGAGAGCTGGGTGGCAAACACGTGGAGATTTGGGGAGAGTGACATGCCTAGAAAGGGCATGGATGCTCCTTGACCTTTCCCTGTATCTTCCATCTCTTCCATCTGGCTGGTCCTGAGTTATATTCTTTTATAATAATATATCAGTGATCTAGTAAGTAAAATGTTTTAGGGTTCTGTGAGCAGCTCTAGCAAATTGAACCTAAGGAGGAGCTCTTGAACCTCTGATTTATAGCCAATCAGTTAGCAGCACAGGTAACCACCTGGGATTGTGACTGGCATCTGAAGTGATGGGTGGGTGGGAGCAGCTTTGTAGGACTGAGCCCCTTGACCTGAATTTAGTTGAATTCATCTCAGACTTGTTGGTGTCTGAGAATTGTTTGTTGGTGTAGGGGTACGCCCCCCCCCCGCTCGCCCGCCATTGGAATTGTTACTTCTATAGGGAAATATCTATTCAAGTCCTTTGCTCATTTTTTAATTGGGGCATTTATTTTTTGTTGTTGAGTTTTAGTTCTTTACATATTGTGGATGTTAATCCCTTATCAGATATATAATTTGTAATATCTTCTCCCATTCTGTGAGTTGTCTTTTCACTCTCTTGATAGTATCCTTTGATGCACAGGTTTTGAATTTTCATGAAGTCTGTTTTTTTTTCTTTTTTTTTATGTTTTTGGTGTCATATTCAAGAAATCATTGCCAAGTTCAATGTCATGAAGACTTTTTCTCAAAGTTTTAAGAGCATTATATTTTTAGCTTCTCTTTTATTGAGGTCTTTGATTCATGTTGTGGTAATTTTTGTGTATGGTCTGAGGTAAAGGTCCAATCATTCTTTTGCATTTGATATCCAGTGTTTCCAGTACCTCTTATCAAAAAGACTGTCCTTTTCCCATTGAATGGTCTTGGACCTCGATTGAAAATCAGTTGACCATATATGCAGCGTTTGTTTCTGGACTCTATTCTATTCTGTTGGTTAATATGTTTCTCCTTATGACAGTACCATGCTGTTTTAATTACTGTAGGTTTGTAGTTTGCATGCTAGTCATATTGTTTTATAATTCTTTTTTAATGATAGAAGGGATTGCTCTCATTGCCTAGGTACTAGGGCCTCTCTAAGACAAATCAACTGCTTAAGAGGAAAGAAGGGAAATTTATAGAAGTCATTTTTCTAGCAGTCAGTCTGAGGTGGATCAGTTAGGTTTAGGAGTGGTGGCATATAAAGGATTTTTATTTGAACTTAAAAGATATATTTATTTATATCTCATTAAATTAACTGCCATTAATACATTTAATGGTTCAGCATTTGTGTTGGTATTAATTATTCAGTGGTGTTTGTAGACAAAAATTTGCAAAGATTCTACCTTTGAAGTTTATGTAATATTCTTTTAATATTGAGAGTCCTTAAGATATATTTTGGTAACCATAGATAGACAGTAGGCTATTGGTTTCCAAATTTTATTGATGTTTTCAATTAAAAATCATCTAGGTACCAGAAAATAACTTATAAATGCTATCATGGAATTCTGTAATTATCACCAAGCCAGCTTTGTACCATTCTCTTGGCCTCTAGTAAATGCTTTCTCTTAAAAGTACATAGTGGTGGTCCAAGTTATGGTAATATACCTAGTAAATGACAGAGGAGTTCTGTGTGATTTTAGGGCCTGTACCATCCTTTTTTTTTTTTTTTTTTTTTTTTTTTTTTTTTTTTTTTTTTTTTTTGTATAGTAGTCCCTCCTTTTCTGCAGGAGATACATTCCAAGATATGTAGTGGACGCCTGAAACTGGTAGTACCAAACCCTATGTATATTGGGTTTTCATATATATATATATACCTTTGATGAAGTTTAATATATTAATTAGGCACAGGAAGAGATTGACAACAACAATAAAATAGAGCAATTATAACAATATAGTGTAATAAAAGTTATGTGAGTGTGGTCTCTCAACATATCTTATTGTATTATATTCATTGTTCTTGTGATGATGTGAGATAACACAATGCCTACGTACTGATACAAAGTGAGGTCAGTATGCTGGACAGAGGGATGAATCATGTCTTGAGCCTTATGGTGAGAGATAACCATGCTACTCAGAATGGTGTGCAATTTAAACCTTATGAATTTTTATTTCTGGAATATTCCATTTAATATTTTTGGGCTGTGGCTGACCACCGATAATTGAAACTATGAGTAGTGAAACCTCAGATCAGGGTTGGTGGGGGGCTGGAGTGGACTTACTGTATATAATTTAAATTGTTAATTTTTTTTTCAGGTTAAGAGGACAACTCTAGTGGATAGCAGAACATCCGTTACCGATGTGAAATTTGCTCCTAAGCATATGGGTCTTATGTTAGCAACCTGCTCAGCAGATGGTATAGTAAGAATATATGAGGCACCAGATGTCATGAATCTCAGCCAGTGGTCTCTGCAGCATGAGATATCATGTAAGCTAAGCTGTAGTTGTATTTCTTGGAATCCTTCAAGGTAAGCTTACAGAAGAAACTGATAATGTAATTCTAGTAAAATAAATTGGTAATTTTTAAGCTAAGCTAAGTATTTGATGGTTTATTTTCTTAAAAATGCTTTTCTTAGTTTTGTTTTTTTAAAAATATATAATACATAGAATAAAAATTCTCTCTCCTCCAACCAGTCTTGTCTACCTATTTCTACTGAACAGAAAAAGCTAACCATTTAAAATATTTTGGTGTATACCTTCTGGTCTTTTCTCCTGAATGTACAAATACATATTTAATGCATTTATAAACAAATAAGTGCAAATAAACACAGATATATCTTGTCATGTACAGATAAACACAAAACACAGACATTTATAGACATACTTTTTTTTTTCCTTGCAGTTTGCCTTTTTAACTTAACAAATATGGGCATTTTCCCATATATTGGTATATCTAGTCAGTCCTACCTTATTCCCTTAATTGCTGTATAGAATGTGACCCAAAGACTATACCATAGTTGCTTTTTATTAAGCTATTTTTTAAAATTGAATAATGAATCACTTGGTAAAGAAAAAAGTTCAAATAATCTAGAAGAGTACAAAATGAAAAGTAAAAGTTCCCCTATCCTCTAACAACAAATGCTGTAATAGTACTGTTATTAGATTTTAATTCTGGTAGTCACTATTTTATTTTTTAATGATTTACTTTTATCTCTGGTTCTTGCTATACATCTATACTTACTATAAGAAAGATAAATTTAGCACATTTATAAAGTGTTCCACTTCTCAAGGTGTCACTAGCTATCTTGTTTGTGGAAATGCTGATAGTTGTTTTAGTTATATTGGTAATCATAATTTCAAAGTGAAGTCTTGCTCTACTTGGTGATTTATCAATTTTTAGGCTATATATGGACTCACTTTTTAAAAGAGGAAATTAGCTTATTTTACTTCTACCTCACCCCTTCCATTTCCTAACATTTTGTTGTGTTGCTTGTATATTGACAAGATTTACAACATTTGTATTTACATTCTGTCATTTAATGTTTATGTTATGTTTTGATTGTAAGTTGATTCTAAAAATTAAGTAACAACCAAATTTGCAGTATTAGATTATGTAAATACTCATTATAGGTGCAAATGTAATCTGTTTTATGAAAATTTGTTCACACAGAATAATCTGGTGTTAACTTCTGATGGATGAATGCTTTTTTTCTTTCTCGATTTGTTTATTTCTGAGTTATACTTGGCTGTCACAATTTTCATATCACATATGTCTTTAGTTTTTGTGGGTTTTTTTTTTCCATTTTGGTGGCATACCTCCTAAAGTAAATTTTTTTCATACAGGATGGATGGGAAACTCTTTGAATTCTAGATACCTGAAAATGTCTTCATTTTATGCCATGCTTAATTGTAGTTTGGCTAGTTTTAGAGTTCTAAGTTCAAAGTGTAAGAATTTCAAAGATACTGTTTTGTATCTTTTTAACTTTAGGTGTTGTTAATGAGAAGTCTGAGGTCAGTCAGATGTTGGTTCTTTTGTAGATATCTTGTTCTTTCTGAAAGTTTTTAGGATTTTTGTCTTATACTTTGAAATCTGTTGCAAGCATATTCTCTAGTTTGTGGTTTATCATTTTGACACTATGATGACTTTTATAGTCAACAGAAAGTTCTGAATTTTAACGTAGCCACGTTTATTAGTTGTTCCTTTATTGTTATGGTGTTGTTTTATGTTTTATTTGAGAAATTCTTTTCCACCTTGAGGTTGTCCAGTGTATTCTGAAAGGTTGTTGGTTTTGCCCTTCGCATTTGGGCCATTAAGCTTCTGGGATTGCTTTGTAGGTTGTTTGAGGTAGTAGAATTTAAAAATTTAACCAGGGTGTTTCTAGGTATATTTTCTTTTAAAACATTTTTTATTAGGAAAAGTTTCAGATATACCAAAAGTAATAGTAGAAGTACAATAGATCCTCAAATATGCATCAGCCAGCTATAATAACTCAGAGCTACTCGTATTTTATCTATATATACATGCCTTCTTCTGTCCCTTCCATCCCCGAAAAACTATTAAAGTAAATCTAGATGTATACTCTTAGGTGTTTGTTTCTTTTGATTCATCCTGCTTGATGCTTAATGGTTCTTTTCAAAATAAAAGATCTTGTCTCAAATTGGGGATATCTTATGATTCTTTGATAATTTATTCTCTTCTGTTATCTCTGTTTTGTCTTTCTGGAACTCATCTTTGATTTTTCCTGAATTTACTCTCTATTTCTTTAAAATTGTTTAGAGATTTACTACTCTATCTCCCAGATCTCCAGCTTCTTCTCCAGGCACATATTTTTATACCATCTATTCATTTTTTAGGGGCTGGGGTGCAGTGGGGGATTGGCAATCATTTTTAATTGTTATGATGTCGTTTTCTCTGATTACACCTTCACCAACATAAAGCACAAAAATGCAGAAAACATGGTGATAAAAGAGACTTGTTTTCAGTATGAGAGCTGAGACGAGATGGCAGAGCCTTGCTCTCTTCTACCTCAGCATGGAACACGTATGTCAGGCAACTCAGTATTTTTGCAGAGCTGCTTCAGGTATGTTTGTGAATGACTGTGAAAGCCCCAACTATTGGATTTTTGGAGTTACAAATAAATTTTAGAATATAGGTCAATTTACAAATATAGAATCTGCAAACGAGGAGGATTGGCTATATCTGTTTTCTCAAAGATCTGTATATCTTGGTCTTTATCTTTCATGCTTCTTGTTTTCCTTAAGTAGGTATTAGTCTTGACTTATCTATTTGTGTTTATGAACAAGAGACTATTATGGCTAGTAGAGAAAACTGGTATAGGTATTTTTCTCCTGTTAGGTGCTATGTTTTCTTAACAGCTTACTCTCTTACCTAGAGAGTTGGCTGTGTTTAATCTGATTAAGTGGTATGGGTTAGCAAGATTTCTTTGTTGGGAGTGTAGACCAAGAAGGACCTGGCAGGCTGGAGAACCCCCAAACTGCCAAAGTCAGGAGGACTTGACTTTGGGGATGGAGCACTTTAATGTATTTTGCTCCTTGTTGTTCCTCTCCTTGCCAGTTTTGGAGTACTACTTTATTTCAAGTTCATATCACTCCTCTTAAGTTCTAAATCATCTGACTAGGGTTCTTCAGCAGAGTTTTTTTTAGCCTAGAGCAGTCACTTTCCAATCTTCAGGGGGTGCAGTCTTTTAAATGAATCACTTCATGATTACCTCACGACTCATTCCTGTTCTTTGCATTTGTTGATTAGAGATTGGAGCTTCTGGAATTTCCTCCTTACTGATAGTGACATGTGCTCTTTTCTCCTTTGCATTTTTTCTCTCATCTCCTGCTTCCTGTCTCCTTGGAATTCTTCCAAATTTCTGGATTTCTGATGATACACTCTGATTTCTAGCACTGTTGTGGTATTCTTTCATCATTTCCATGGAACCTTAGGGGAAGGGAACGCAGGTGCTGTCTACTATAATATAAAGAGAGTTGGATGGTTTTTCTCACTGTTTAGGTTTGAATCATGTGGAAAATGGTCTAAATGTGAACATCTTATTTCTGGATGTCCGAATGAGGTAATCCTCAATTCAGTTGTTACCTAGATGTTTTATGATTTGATTTTGAAATGTTTTAAAAGATATTTTCAGTAAATTTAGAATATGTTACTGTCAATGTACTTTGGTCCTCTCAAATATTTAGCATTGTTAGAAAGTTATATTTGTGAGATATAGAAACTGCTGTGGAATTACATCTCTTTAAATGACCAACAATTGTTATAAAGAACTTGTAATTTTATTTTATTACTATAGTACTTTGCAGTTTACCTGAGATTTTTCTTATACTAGGTGACATAGGGGAGGAACAAACTTTCCTCCATCCTCAAGGCTCTTCTGACTGGTCTAATAATTAAATAGACATGAGACAGATTAGCAAAACAAAATAACCAAATTTATTACATACATATGTATGGGAACCTCACATACACGAGCAAGTCAGAGACTCCACATGTACAAGAGATTGAAAGATAGAAAAGGAAACATGAGTATATAAGACATCCTGAGGTAGGGATGAGGCAGGTGCCTTGAGTACTTAAAAGTATCATTGCAGAATGATGAGAAGAAGTAAATAGTAAATAAAAGTTTGCCCTGCCTGTAGATAGATCAAAAGAAGTTATCTCTTCAAATTCACATTCTTCTAGGTAGCTGGGGAAGAAGTTTCTCTTAGGCCAGAGGCTAAAGTTGCCTTTAGCTCAAAACAGTCTGCATACCACAGAGATGCATCTCGGGGTGACTCATTCTGAACACCCACAGTGACTTGATTTATTATCAGAAGCTTTAGTAATAAAGCTTTAGTAATAAAGAACTAAACTAGTTCTTTTTTCATTACCATATTTTGTTTTCAGCTTTACAAGTTGGCAGATCACAGTACCAAGAAGGTCAAAGCTTAAACAAGGGTGTCATAATCAGAGATATTTCTTAATCTATATGAGGGAGGCAAAGGATATCAATATCTAGGTAATTAGGCATAGAAACAAAAAACATCATTTAACCTAGAGTTCAGTAGAATTCATCTTCTTATTGCTTATCTTTTGCCTTTTAAAAATGAGTCTAAAGAAGAGAATGGCATGTGGGGAGCATGCCTCTCTGAGGAGTGTTCTTTTTCTACGTTTCTTTCATCAGAGTCTCTCTTTCTCTCTCTCTCTTTTTTTTTTTTGTACAAAGCACTTAAAATCTTTTCTGTCCTGAATTCGGTCACCGTAGGGTTACCTTTTCATTCCAGGGTTAATGATCAAATCTTTCCAGAAGAAAAATTTGAAGGCCTTATAGGTGGGTTATTTATTTAAAAAAAAAATCTTTTGTGAAAAAAGCTACTTTCTTTCTCCACTATAAGAAAGTGTGGTAAAAACAATGCAAAAGGATGGTATCTTCAGTCTCCATGTTGAGCATTCTCAAGGATACACCCTCCCAAGGTGTTGCTGTGTTGGATGTATGGCGGAATTTAATCACACTAGTAGTGTCTTGCTGACTTGCGGATTGTAGACCTGCTTAATGCCAGTATTTTTTTAATTCTCTGAATTAAATGTATATTAGTTTAATCATTATGTAAAACATTTTTTACTCTTTATTTGTAGCTCTCGTGCTCATTCCCCCATGATAGCTGTAGGAAGTGATGATAGTAGTCCAAATGCAATGGCCAAGGTTCAGATTTTCGAATATAATGAAAACACCAGGTCAGTACTGCTTTGGTTTTAAAATTGCTCCAAATTGCATTTAATTTTTAAAAACGTTATTGCTTTACTTATTAACTGAATTATGTAGTATTCATTACATATTATCTGATTTTTCTGTGATATGCCACATTCTGTAATAGGCTGTGATAATATAAAATTGAACGATATAGAGGACAAGGTAGTTGATTTCCTGATATGTACCATCTTGTGAGAAAAACAAATACAAAAAAGTGAAAAATGGTGATAAATTTTATAAACTAGGAGAATTGGGATGTTAACAGCTTATACCTGGCGGGGAGGGGGCTGGGAAGGATCACCCAAAAGAAGACCTATAGGATGAGTAGAATTTAGCCAGACAAGGAGGGTAAAAACATTCCAGATGGAGAAAACTGCATGAGGTCCATGAATAAGAGAGAGCCAATATATTTCTTACTGTGGTTGGAACATAACAGGCAAAAAGAAGTGTGATGAGAAATATACAAAGTTTATATCTGCAAGACTTAGTGTTCAATGTTTAGGTTTTTCCTTAAGTGTAATATGAAGCCATTGAAAGATATTTAAGTTGGGGAATAACAGGGACAAATGATAGTTTAATTCTTCTATAGATGTGGAAAGTATTTTGGAAGGGAACATGAGTAGATTCAGGACTAGAATGCTGTGATAATAGTCAGGTGGGAGATTATAGTGGCTTTGGAATAGAGTAGTGATAGTGGGGATGGAGAGAAGTAGACAGTTGGAGAATAATTTAAGAAATGGTATCGGTAGGGTCTAATGATTTGGGAAGTGAAGAAGAAGGGGCGAGCCATCCAGATGATTTCCAAGGATCTGGCTTCATAGTTAATGGATAATGTGTAATTTCTTGAGATAAGGAACACTGGAAAGAGGGTAGATTTGGGTAGAGTGTATTAGCATGGGAAAATCTAATTTTGGTCATGTTAAGATATCTCTTAACACCTCAGAGACATAAACATTGTGTCAGAGGTATACTCAGAGTCTTATGGGAGAAAAGAGCACCTATCAGGTGACTGGGTGGGCTTCACATGTGCTGGACAAAATTCTTGGGTCTAGTTGTCAGATACTGGATGAGGTCTGAAATAGAAGAGAATTATAATTCTCATAGGCTCTGTAATTTAGAATGTTACTACTTGGGTTTTTAGGGGGTTCTTATATTTGCCTTCTACCTTCCTAGATTCTTGAATTTTTCAGAGAGGCTCTGTCTACAGTGGTGCTGTCCAATAGAACTTGCTGTGATGATGGAAATGGTCCATATTGGCACATCTAATGCAGAGGCCATTAGCCACATGCAGTTATTGAAACTTGAAATGTGGCTACTGCAGCCGAGAAACTGAATTTGTTAATTTTTATCAATTTAATTTTAAATAGGCACATGTGGCTAGTGGATACTATATTGGCCAGCACATTTCTAGAATATAGAAACCTTCCTCTGTAACTATTTTTAAGATACCAAAGCTATGAACCACATTACCAGCATATTTTAAAGAGGCTTCATGAAGAGCTATTATTGTTAATTTCTTTCAGCCTTAGCTGAACAGAGTGAATAATGAGCCATAAATCTAAAACTTAAAAGGTGGACCATTTCTAAAACAACATAGGAGAATAAAAAGTACTTCATCAATAATATTTGAATGAAAGGATAAAGAACTTGCATTTAGTTCTGAAGAAAATACAGGGCAGGTAGAAAGTACCTAAATAGTTAAAAGAATCCAGTGATAAAGATAATCTAAAGTTGTATTTGAGCTGGGAGAATAAATCTAGATTAGGGACTGGATCCCCTGTACTATTGCATATAACAAAGAGCCCAGAGAAGTTCTGGGGTTAGTTAAGTGTCTCAGTTGCTCAGTGATGTTATCAAGGGCCTTTCTGTTTTCCATTTTTTTTGCTGTCATCCAGTGTGTTAGCAACAGTTCCTTCTTAGGATCCAAGAGTTTCAGGTTTCACGTGCAAATATAAAGAAGGACATTTCCTTTCATAAATCTTTTTGTATTAGGAAGAGAAACTTTTATAGATGCATCTTTGCAGTCTTTTACATTGGGTCCTTCTTGCCAGAATTGGGTCACTTACCCATGCTTTAGCTGGAAGGGAGTCAGGCAGCATGCGTCTGGCATTTTCTGAGTCTAGAATGATGGGGAAGTGGCATTGGTTAGGTAACTGTGTGTGTGTGTGTGTGTGTGTGTGTGTGTGCGCGCGCATGTGCGCGCGCGCACGCGTGTGTGGTGGGGAGGGATTAGGAAGTTATTAGACCTTTTTGAGTTCACCTATTGGATTTTGTTTGGTCTGATTCTTTGAAGTAAGTTGTTTAACAGATTGAACATGTTACGTGGAAGATATGTGATAGTAGACTATGAAGCATTCAGTTATAACTAATTGATCTTTTTGAAAGTAGTGACACCTTTTAATACACAGGAATCATTGGTCAAATTAACCAATATTGGATATTATTTGTTGGCGACTTGATAATGATACAAGTACCCTGCATTTATGTAGGTTTCAGGGCATTTTCACATATATTATGAAATTTGAATGTTAACAATCATGAGTAGGGTAGGTAGCTTTTATATTAGCACTATTTTACAAATGAAGAAAGTGAGACCAGCAAGGTAAAATGACTAGTCTAAGGTCAAATAGAGGAGTCAAGACCACATAGTAGAAGCAGGGTGTAGATGAGATTGTTCAGGGTGATGTATAGGATGAGAAGAGGTCAAGAAGGGAGCCTCGAGGTGCATACTAGCTTGGAGATACTTCAGAAAGAATGTTGGGATGAAAGGAAGGCCAAGTAGAGAATGTTGGGAACACTAGTATTTCGGAGGAGGATGGTGGAAAGGTGAGATAGGAACATCTCTCTAACCCCCTCTCCAACACGCAGCGCTTCAGTTCTGTCCACATAGTCACTTGAAGACATAGAAAGACATAATGGAAAACTCTGATTCGCTATCTCAATTGTCTTCTTATTCTCTATTTGCAGATATAAAAATAGAATTGTAATGATGAAAGTAGACTTTGGTATAGATTACTTTTTAACCACTAAAAAGCTCTGTTCCTGCTTTTTTATTCACACTCAAATACTCAGGAAATTCAGTTACCCTTTTCTTAAAAAAGATAAATCAAGATCTTACTCTAATTTAGTTTTTGTTAAAGTGTTTTGAGCTAAACTTAAAAAATCAGCCGAAGAAACCTGGCTGCTTATATAGGTTTCCTAGGGCTATGGTAACAAATCACTGCAAATTGGTGGCTTAAAACAAATTTATTCTCACCTTGCTAGAGGCCAGAAATCTGAAATCAGGGTATTGTTAGGGCTGTGCTTCTTCTGAAATCCTACCTTGTCTCTTCAAGCTTCTGGTGGCTCCAGGAGTTCCTTGGTGTATGGCAGCTAATTCCAGTCTCTACTTCTGTCTTCTTATGACCTTCTTTTCTGTGTCTCTGTTTCTCCTCTTGTTTTTTATAAGGACACTCAACAGTGGATTTAGGGCCTACTGAAAATCCAGGGGATGTTCTCAGTTTGAGGTCTTAATTATATCTGAAAAGATCCTTTTTCCAAATTAGGTCAGTTTCAGATGTTAGGATTTCAATATACTACATACTGCAGAGGTCAACACTACTTCATTGTGAGCAATATAAAAAAAGTTGAAGTACCTCAACATGTGGATTTAAAAATTTTTTATTTCTGCAATTTTTAATGTAAATTGTTTTCTTTGTTAGGAAATATGCAAAAGCTGAAACCCTCATGACAGTTACAGATCCTGTCCATGATATTGCATTTGCTCCAAACCTGGGAAGGTCTTACCATATTCTGGCCATAGCAACCAAAGATGTGAGAATTTTTACATTAAAGCCTGTGAGGTGAGTTTTCAAAAATTACTAATTAGAAAGTGTTCTTAACTCTTGATTATTTTCATTTGTGGAGGAGAATGTAGAAGAGGCAATTGATCTGAAGAATGGGTTTGTTAATGAACATTTCATTTATAAATATATGACTATTGGGCATGAGGAATTGAGTAAAGAGAAATTCATGTTTTCTTAATTGTGTTTTATTTAGACTTATACTAACAATGAATTATATCCTCAATATAATTGGTACTCTATACATGTTTGAATGGATGAGAAGTGGCAATCTAAGGGAAAATTAGAGACATTCTTGTGAAATGTCTTGTGAAAAAGACATTCTTTTTAGCTTTAATTGTCGAATTGTGAGTTTTAGTTCTTTCCTTTTTTTCTTCCCTTCTTACTACTTCTTTTTTTTTTTTTTTAAATAAATGTATTATCTATTTTATTCCTCAGCTTTGGGGGAATAAAATCCTCTTGTAGCTTTCTTCTATGAAAGTCACTGATTATCTTTTATTCAGTGGTAGGATCATGTTAGGTACTGGGGAGTCAAATGAACATGAAATGGCCCAATGAGCTAATGGGGGGTGGTGGTATGGATATGCATATTACTATAAAATAATAAGTAGGTGAGACCATTTATATATATGTTTTGTTTTTCAATGAGGAGGAGAAAGGAGAGAGAGAGAGAGAGAGAGAGAGAGAGAGAGTATGTGTGTGTGTGTGTGTGTGTGTGTGTGGGTAAACCTTTTCGCAGAATTCTTCAGGAAAATTTTTTTAACAGGAAAGAACTTACTTCCTCTGGTGGGCCAACAAAATTTGAAATCCATATAGTGGCTCAGTTTGATAATCATAATTCTCAGGTCTGGCGAGTGAGTTGGAATATAACAGGAACAGTGCTAGCATCTTCAGGCGATGATGGCTGTGTAAGATTGTGGAAAGGTAAGATTTCACATATATTGCCTTATATTGGTGTTTTAGAATTTTCACTCAGAAATGTAAACTAAGTATTTTGAAAAAGATGATCTTTCCACAGTTACTTCCAAATTATATCTTATATTAATTTATGTTATTTTGAACTTTCATCATTTTACCTAGTTCACAGCAGTTAATTACCAGTTGAGTTATTTTTTCAAGTTCCCATGTCAAACAAAGCAACTTTTAAAACTAAAACTAACAGAATATGCAGTATCTTTAAGATAACTGTTTGCTATATTGCACAGATGTTTATCCACCTGGTAGAGGTGTCCTTGTGCACTACAATAATCAGTGTATCCCATACTTAGGATTCAAAATTATAGATTAGTTTATTTACCCTAAGCAGTAATTATTTTCCACGATGCAGTTTGGTGGAGTACCCTGGTCAATTTTTGGCTGTGTTAGCAGCAGCCCCAGATCTCCATTCAGTGTAACTTGATTTCGTGGGCTTTGCTGCCCTTTCCTGCCTCTGGGCTTTAGTGAACCATGCAGTTCCACCCTAGCAGGTTCCATAACTTGGGTTTCCTGGGCTCAGTGTCTCCTGTGATTAATTCTGCATTCAAAGAATTAGGCCTTGTTGAATAAGCCACTCAAACCCAAAGGTTTTGTTACCTATATCCATCTCTGAGGACATTAGGTACCCACATGACTTATACTTACATAACCAAGAAGACAACTCCATTACTCTACATATACAAGTAATTGAATTTCATTATAATGGAGACAAAGAATTTATTTTGATACGAACAGTATAATGCCACGGCTTAGAGAATTGAATTTGTTAATATATATCTCGTAAGGAAGGGAAATGGATGGTGAAAGCTTTGTTTTTTAAATTAGTAATTCTTTTCAGACTTTAAAAAATAACCATTAAAATTAAGATATATATATATATATATATATGAATGTCTTTATCGTTTATTTTGAAAGAAATGTAACCTTATAGGTCTCGTTTCTTTGTCGTTTAAGCACATGAACATAGATTAGTGCCTTTGACCATAGGTATTAGTCCATAGGTATTAGTCGTGTTAATGTATTTGACCATTTTCCTTTCAGCTAATTATATGGACAATTGGAAGTGTACTGGTATTTTGAAAGGTAATGGGAGCCCTGTCAGTGGGAGTTCTCAGCAGGGAAACTCAAATCCTTCCCTAGGTTCAAATATCCCAAATCTTCAAAATTCATCAAATGGATCTTCTGTTGGCAGGTAGGCTGATTTATGGGAAAACTAGAAATTATCTTCCTTTTTAGATCATTCTGGTAACCATAATAAAGTTGTGTTATTTCATGGATTTTAAGATTGAATGAAGAAATTCCACCCATAATTATGACACTAGAAAAAGTTTTCAATTCACATTCACTTTTTTAGTTCTGTGTTTGCCTTACTTAGTCATATTTACAGGTAGATTATAAGGCCATTAAACAAACTAAATTATATTCTGAAATTTAGTGATCAGAAATGTTTATAATTTTAAGATTTTACTTTCTTTTGATGTATGAGATGAAGAGGAAATATGAGATAATATTGAGGATTTTAGTTTCAGATTATTAATGTGTTAGTGCTGGCATTGTAGCCTTTGAATGGGGTTAAACTGAAATTTAAAATAAAATCCATTTGTTAAGGCTTTGTAGAAGAGAACAAGTTAAATTATTATTTTTTGTTTAAAACTAATGGAGATCATAAGAAGAAATGGAAAATTCTGAGCTCTTGATTTTTTAGAATTTTTAACATTTTAAATTCTTACTTAAAGAATGTTTGATGTGCTCTAAAAAGTCATGCTTTTGATTTCATATTCAAATTTTAAATATGTGAATTTGTAAGATAAAATTATTTTAACATACCTTTGTGAGTAATTTGGAATACGATCAGGAAACTTCAAAGCACAACCTTAATTGTCCTGTGGTTATCTTACTGTCCTCTTAAATAAAAGAATTGTATTTAAATTTTTTTTAACTGTCTTTATATTGTTATATTTTTATAAAGAAGTCCTGTTATTTGATTTTGAGGTTTAAGTATTTGCATGAAAACTATTTCAGGTTCCCATAGAAGATATCAGATTATAGAGATGGTTCCATGAAGCAAAGGATACTATTAAAAAAGAAAAAAAACTGTTTTTTGGTTGTTACCTATACTGCATATTTTCTAAAGAGCTTTGAAGTTTTGATCTGTATTCTTATTGTGCCAGTAACCATGTGTGTTAGATCTGTGATGCATTTTCCCTTCTCCATTTGTATTATGTCCTTTAACAGAAAGCACAGCTGAGTACCAGCTAACTGGAGTAACTTTGCTGTTTTGCTGCTTGTTGCATGCACACAGGAATGGAGAGCGAGCTCCTTTTCCCCTTCCCCAGCGCCATTTGACCTCTCCCAAGATACACCAGCAGCCTGCTTACTACTAAACGCAATCCAAAAGGCCTTTAAAAATACAATGTATATCATTTTTTTGTACTAGCCAGTCTATTGACACTATTTGAAACCTTTGAAAATATAAATGGAGAGGCTTTTTGTTGAGACATTGTCACCAAAACAATTTTTTGAAATGTTCCTGAAATTTACCTGGGTTTTAAGATTAAAAGAATTGTTACCATCCTTATAAGTAGTTGGGAGGAGGGAAAATACCACTTTATTCTATTTGGAGAATATAGGCTTATTTTGTTTTCTAAAACAGGCTAAAATGATGAATTTTTATAATTTTAATTTGAAGATTAAATATTTTTCAAAAAGATTGTTTTGAGTGCTAGTTTACCTTTTGTAGAATTGGTTTATAGATGATATTCAGTACAACTCTGTCATTTCTTTGTAATATTTTAAAAGTATTAGTAATGGAGAGAAGTAATAGTAAAGTAACAGAAGTGAGGGAAGTAGTAGTAAAATTAAATTGTACAGTTTGTAGCCAAATTAAATATTTGGTATTGCTTCATTTATAATTTGGTAGTAAAATGAAAATACTTTTGGGAGTTTTCAGTTTATATTCACTAAAGAGATAAATGTTTCTAATATGTGCTTATATGTTTTTGTGGTGTGATTCCATGGCTTAAGATTTCCTTCAGGTCAAAATTTGGAAACATACTATAAGAGCAGCAGTTAAAATTTTGCTGAAATTGTGCATGCACATTCACTTCCACATTCCATGTCCCAGGATTTTCTTTAGTTGGCTGCTTCATTTAGTTCATAACCTGTAGAACTCTGACCTCGATAACAAAGCTTTAAATCTTTACTAAAATGCATAAGTATTACGGGTAAGTTATAAAATGGTAGAATAATAATAGGACATATTCTTTGAGCCTTTTTAGTTATCAAAATTTTGTTCTGTTCTAAGGTTTTGCAGAAAAATAGCTAAGAGTATTCAAAGACTGTATTTCTTCAAAAGCATATTGCAATATCTGGCCATGCTATGTAAAAGTATATTTGAATTGGTTCTTAGTATCATGTTTGCACTAAAAAATGTACGTCTGCTGCTGCTACAAACGAGCATTGCTTAGAATAAAGAAAAAGCTTATTAGATTTATAAATTTACAGGACTATCAAATGTTTTGGAGAGGTTAGAAAAATGTCTTAAATTATAAAATTAATGTCTTTTTTGTAACATACTGGTAACTTTTTAAACATTTTAAGTTTAACAGATTGTATTTTTTTCTTTCAAATTTTTATGCTTGCTTAAGCAAGCTTGATTTGAGTAAGGGTCTTGATTTTTGCTATTATGTTGTTAGTTTTGGCATGAATATACTAAAGCTTTTTTTTTTTTTTTCCAGCATGTGTTTTCTCCTCTTTGGTTTTCTTTGTATTTACTACTTTTCTCTTTTTCTTCTGTGGTTTTTTTTTCTTTTTTGTTATCTGTTGTTTTGTTTTGGTGTTTTGTTTCTGTCTTCATTGTTTCAGGTATTTCTTTCCCCCTCTGGATTCCCCACAGGCTGGATCGAGATGGTCCAGTTATGCCCAGCTCCTTCCTCCTCCTCCTCCTCCTCCTCCTCTTCCTCCTCCTCTGGTAGAGCACTCTTGCGATGCTGACACTGCCAACCTCCAGTATCCTCACCCTCGCAGACGATCTCTCTCTCGGCCTCTTAATCCCTTACCTGAGAACGAAGGGGTTTAAAACTGACTTAACACTTAAAGGCCTTATTCCAGTGCTTTGTAGATGCTTTCATTCCTGGCTTTTTGTTTTTCATTTTCTTTCAGAAGATTTTTCTGATTTAGGGCCTGTCTTACATGTATTACAACCAGAACACAGTGTTTGGAACCTAAATGTTTGTGCTTCTGCATCAAAGGAACATTTTCTTTATTGGTTGGTAACCTTTGAGGAAATAAGATATGTACATGTTACATTAACTGTGAGAGTTACACCCAGGAGCTTCAAAGTGCCTGTTCTGTAAATTTTATTTTGAACTATTACCATGGTGTTAAGTTTCTTATAGTTTGTCATACTGGTTAATGTGAAAGCATATCATTATAAAGTTCACTCTGCCTTTGAGACAGATTAAGAAATGTTTTTAATTTTACAGGCTAATGTTGAAATTTACAAGTTTGTAAAATAAATCATTCCTGTGTATAAAGCAGCAAAACATAATATGGAGTATTTGGTCTTTTTTTTTTTTAAGAAATTGTTTTCACTACTTGAAATAACTGTTTAAAGCTTTTGTAATTATTCTCCAAGTAGATTATTTAATAAAATATATTTTAAAATATATGAATATGTTGTCTTATAAAAACAGAATATATTGTTTGATTGTTGGTAAAGCTTGTATCTCCTTAAATATCATGTTGCTAAAAAAAAAAAAATCCAAACAAAAAATAAGGAATGGGTATGACATTTAAAAGGTAGAAAGTCAATATGTAAACTAAAATGTAGAACTGACAGCTGTTGACTTTCAATCTAATTAGATAACATTAGATTACTTTCTAAAATGATACTTTTAAAATTTGAAAATAATATACTTGGAAATAATGGTAAAATGACTAAAATCATGAACTAGTAGTGTTCTCTTCAGTTTAGTTTTTTCAGGAATTGTCAAGGATTTTGACTTTGGGGCTAGAGAAAGATGTAATTTGAGCAGCATTTCAAATGTATTTATCAGATATTGCTATAACCATATATTTATAATCTAATTTTCAAAGACTCCTTTCCTGTGAATAGTGTCATACCTCTAGAGCTTAACATGCAAAGGATAAACAGCTGATAAGATATATTGTATTAATTTTAAGATACATTTGAGGGTTTTTTTGTGTCTAATCGTTAAAATGTTTTGTCTGTAAAGTTAGCACTTTAGCTTTCCAATGTAAGAAAAAGAATCCTTTCCAAATAATTCTCAAAAGGTCTTCCTTCTGTTAAAGGACTTGTAGATTTGTAGACTTGCTTAGGTTCAGAGCAATGGGTCTAACTAAGGGCCGAATCTAGCTCAAAATTAAGAATTTACATCTTTCAGATTTCAGTCATAGAGGTGTCTGAGGTTAGAATGGGATAATGAATTGAGACAGATTCTCACTCCAATTTTGTGAATATTGAGCATCTTCTGTGTGCAGGATACTGTACTAAACATTGGGATATGTAAAAAATAGGTAGTCTGCACACAAACTTAGTGTGAGAAGGTATTTACAGAATTTACAAAAGATAATGAGAATTTAATAAGGTTGAAACAGTATAGTAGGCATAAAAAGAAGTGATTTGTTTGAGCTGGAAGGGATGTGAGATTTCAACAGGTGGAGTTATTGAAACAGGAGGATAAGAGTTTAGGGTGATGGTCTAGAGTTGATAGAGGACAAGCGTGTGTGTTCAGGCAACAAAATGAAGGATTAGTCTGATGAAAGAGAAAGGTTCATTTGGTGGGCTAGTGAGAGATTAATCTGGAATCATACCTGTGGTTACATTGTAGAAGGCTTTGGACAGTTGCAGCTGAAGTGTTACCACTTAAAGCAGTTGGTAAAGGGAGCTATGGGAGATGTCTGCTTTTTCTTAACTGGGTATGCATCATTTCTAATTCCCGGGAAGGCACCATTGGCCATGGGGCTTCTGCAAGCTCTACTCAGTGTCTAAGGAGATTTGGAGGGAGTTCGATTCCTTTTCAATTGGCAAGTAAGATTAGATAATAGCTAATATTGAATACTTCCATGTGCCAGTGCTTTTCTAGATACCTTATGCAAACTAACTGGTTTAATTCTGACAGCAAACCTGAGGTAAGTTTTCAAATTATCCTCATTTTACAGATTAGGAAACTGGCAGGTTAAAGTCATTTGTCCAAGGCTGCACAGCTAGGGAGGGAGTCAGGATTGAGATCTAGGCAGTCTGGCATTAGAGTCTAGGCTCTCTTGCCTGCAGATACTTTGGATTGTAGATCCCTTTCCCTAAAGTCCTGCCAGGTTGCTGGGTGTGGTGGAGAGAGCTTTGGTCACTTGATTTTTTTTTTATGAAGGAGATTTATTGAGTTGGATACGAGAGATACAGGGTGAATGACAGTCTGGAACATACAGATACATTCCAGCAATTCACCCCTTATATGTGGCCATGATATAGACAGAGGAGTTAAAATACCCTGTGAAGCAAGGGTTGCTCATTATATTCAAATGGCATCCTTTCAGTTAAGTATTTGGTTTATTTTTCAGGATTCAGAAAATCTTGAGTTTTCTCCACTCTGTTCATTGAGTGTGGTCAAAGGTAGAATAGGGGTAATTACACTTTGCAAGGCTGGAAGGTTTCAAGAAGAGATGTCCAGAGAACTGTGGAAACATGACTGAGTTTGACAAGAAGACCTAATAAAACAAGTGCTCAGGACCAAGCTGATAACATGAAATGAGTGACAAGGTGTGAAAGTGGAGGCAGGTAAGGGTAGAGACAGAATGGTCTTCCGATGATAGAACATAATCAAAAAAGGGTGGTTTTTTTTTTTTTTTTTTTTTTTGGGATGGAGATATGCAGCGTTTCTAAAGGCAGGAACCAGTGGGTATCCAGGAATGATAGTTGAGCAGGAGATAGTGATCAAATGAACATGTTTTTCCCACCAGGCTAAAATTAGGAGTAGGACTTTGTTTTTCCTTTTCTCTCCTCCCAGGTGCACCATGCATCTTAAACATTGAATAATAGTTGAATGAATGAAGTTAGAGTTAGCTTTGGAGAAGAGGGACTCCGTTCCCTCTGAAACGCTATGGAAAAAATTTTGACATAAAGGAGAGTGAAAGGTGTGAAACTATCACCTATATGGTTTCAGTAAAGTAATAGTTAAGGCCTTGTGCTGAGTAGCTGTGGGTGATAGGATTTGTGCTGAGGATAGGAAAACGCAGGAAGTTAGCTAGGGATGAATTATGTCTCGTCGCCTCACCACTTTCCACACCAGACCAAGCTTACTTCACAAAGGCTATTAGGTGTAGCAAACTACTTACCATGAAGCTTGGATCCCGAGGAATGATTTCCTAATTGGAGCTTATTAGCACTGTGTAACATAAGGCAAATCACAACGCATTTCAATATCTGCCAAACGGTAGTAAAAAAGATCTGCATTCGCTCATGTAAGGACGAGAAAGCGGCAACGACACCGAACTTGGTGGTAGTACCACACGATTTGTTCACCAGAAATATTTCTTCATGTAGATGGCGAGTGACGGCGCTTTGGAATCCCAGATTCAAGGTAAGCATTACTTGCAAGTTGGCCAAGGCTTTCCACGCGGCACCTTGGGTTCGGCTGTAGCGAGAAGGCCTCCGCCCGGTCTCAGGCAATGCCGAACTCCTCCTCCAGACCTGCCGAACGCGGCTTCCTCGCTTCAAACCCGAGGCGCGCCGCTCTCACCCAATCATCGGGCTCCTGCTCGCCCCATCCCTCGCGCCGTCCAATTCAAAGCCGTCCTCGACCTTCGGCTCATGCCGCAAACTGCCGTAAACGTGGGCGGTGCGCGGTACGGTCGGTTAGGGCGGCCGCGCGTGCGAAAGCTACGCGCACGCGCATTTACAGCTCCGCCGCGACTCGGACTCAGACCTTTGGTTGTGTGCTTGTGTGCGGGACTCCTGAGGCTGGGGTCCCGGGCTCGGTGAGGAGGGTCGCTCCGTGTCTTGGTGTGCGGTTCGGTGGGAGCCAGGCGAATCCACTTGGCCGGCGTTTCTGCTGCCGCGCCGGCGGGGCAGTGCCGGTTGGACAGGGGCCGGGCTGGTGGTTAGCGAAACGCGAGCCGGAGTCGCGCCATAGCTCCGGGTCCAGCCGTTCGCACCGGTCCGGCCGCCACGCCGAATCCCGCTTAGTAAGTTTAATTGTGCTTTTGTGCCCGAGGCTCTTGGCCAAGCGTGGGAAGTTGACTCTGACCCGCGCGGTGTGTGCATCTGGTGTATCGTGGTGAGCGATTCTGGTTCTCTTCTTTGTCTGAAACTCTGACCCAGGAAATCACATTGTTAATACAGAGGGATCTTCCATTGTCACTCATTATTCACTAGTTTTGGTTCCTTCTAGGCGTCGTTCACATTTACTCCTAATACCTTTCCTAAATTCCTTGTATCTGATTTCCTTTTTAAAAAAACGTGAAATAAGAATGTTTAATGTCACTCTACTTTTGCTTTCTCTTAATTTCCGACTTTGTTTAGTAAAACATTAGGTCCCTTTCGAGGTCGTTGTTTGGAGGACAGCTGTTTTTATGATAGTATTTTTATTTGTTACCATTTTGAGGTTATTTGACTGAAAATTTTACTGCTCCAAGATCAGCTTTTTCTCCGAATTTCAGTTTTGTTGGCAAAGTTTGCGGTAAGCTTTGAAAAGTAGTATACTAAATGACTACCTAATTATAAGATATGCCTTAAAATGCCAAGAGTAAATGATGAATATTGGGGAATCTTGTCTATGTCTTATTTCCACGGCATGTACTTTTAAATGTGTTTAATTGTACACGTAGACCTCCAATTAATGACTACAGTAGATGTTATGTTATATATTCAGAAATGTAACTAAAGCAATTAAATAGTAGTAAACTCTAATGCAATATTTTGAGGTCACTGCTTTAAGGAAATAGTAAGAGAAATCCCAGAGGTGGTTACTTAGTTCAAATACAGTAAAGGAAAGATAATATATCTTCTTCATTTTAGGTGATGGAAGACGGGTGGATAATGCAGTATAGAGGAAAGTTAGGGAATTTTCCCTTCTGGGAAAGCTATAGGAATGTGGATGTCTATGGATGGTGTAGAACAAGTGTAATCCTTTCTGAAAATGAGATACTAGATATTAGATTACATCTTGGGGAATCTTCCACGGGGTTGTATTACCATTGCATTGAGAACAAAGCTCTATCTGAGCACCTAATCTGTGTATCACAATTGATAGGGATTGTCAGCAATCTGAGGGGAGCTGCCTTGTTTTTGCATTCCCAATGCCAGTAGAGTGTCTTTTGTGGTTTATGTTTGATAATGATTGTTGCATGAATGATCTTTGCTTAATATCTGAGTTTTCTTGGATTCAACTCCTTCTAAATAAGAGTGACCCTTAAAGAGTTTGGTATATATTTTAATGTGGTTTATAGACCTGTAAATAAATAATTTAGTAATTACAAGACTAGACATGTAGAGGCTAGTTTGAAGGCTTGTGCAATAGTTTAGATTAAAAAGTGATGGGCTTCAGATGTTGGGAATACAGAAGTGGGTCTCAGCTCCAAAGATATATTTGGAATTAGAAGCATTAGAATTTGGTAACTAATAGAGCAAGAGGGATCAGATGGTCCTAGGTGTCTGGCTTGTATAGCAAGAGAATATGGATAACATAAATCAAAACTAAAGATAACAGTGCGTGGGGGAAAGGTAATGAGTTTAGTTTTATATCTGTTGGTTTTGCACTACTTGGGAGGCAGTCAAGGGTAAGGTAGATGTCAAAGAGCCATTTGGAAATATGAATCTAGATTTCATGATAGAGGTCTGGGCTGAAGGTGATTTTAAAGATGAAGGAGGTGGCATTAGTACAGAAGAAAGAATACTCTGGGGCCAGACTTGCCTGGGTGTGAATCCTCTGCTCCCTCTTGTACTGTGTGGCCTGGAAAAGTCTCAATTCCTTTTCTTGGCCTCAGTTTTTCAGTAGTAATGGCTACCTTGCAAATTTGGTGCAGAGATTAGAGAAATGTATATAGAATATGTAGCACATTACTTGATAATAGAGTAGACACTATATCTCAGCGAGGTAGCTAGGGGACATAAATTATTTCAGCTTATTTTTTTTTCAGCTTATATTTCAGCTCTGTATCAGGTACTAGGAATATATGGGTAAATAAGATAGACATGTCCCCAAGAAACTGATAGTCTAAAGTCAAAGATGAGGTCACTTACTGTCAGTCATTTATTCATTTTATAACTTTGAGTACCTACTATGTACTAGGCATTGTTATAGGTATTAGGAAAATGATGGAGCAATCTTTTTAGTAGAAGAAGAAAAATACAAAAATAAATAGACAGTGATAAGTGCTGGAAGAAATTAAAACGAATATGACAGACTGTGGGGCTACATTTGAGCAGAGATCTAGAAGAGTATTCTAGGCTCCAAGGTCAGGATGGGCTTGGATGTTATAGGAACAGAAAAGTGAGTATATGGTGAATGAGCCCAAGTGGGGTGGAAGATGATGTGGCTCACTGAAATTTTCAGTAAGGGTATATGGTACCTGGTTTATATTTAGTGGTCCCTTTGACTGCTGTGTGAGGAATTGATTGTGGAGTAGAAAGAAGAGAAGCGAATAGACTGGTTGGCTTTTCAGTAGGGTAGGGTGGTAGTAGGGGAGACAGAAAGATGTGAGATGACTAAGGGTATGTTTTAGACATGTTTTACCCTTAGGAATGGGCTCCACTAGTAGATTTTTTTGGCACCATTGGTTTTTATTGAATTTAAATGGGTTCAAGGGGGCCTATTATTTTCAGTTGATCTTAGCCCTTAGAGTTCTGATATCTGATAGTATTTATGCCTTAGGCATTCAAGTTTGAGATTCCTGGTATATAAGATACAAATTGCAGGTCAGATTCCAGGTCAGAATCTCAGATATGACTCACATACAGAGCGGACAGAGGGTGAGGTGTAGAAGTATTAGTTTTGGATTCTTCTAAGACACTTAGCTGTGAAGGGAAGGTGAGAGGTGGTGGTAGGAAGTGCAAATGAAGGATGGGAACAAGTTTTCCACTTCCTCCATCCTAAAATTGAAGACTTTTGAACATATTTTTAGAAATGAAGAAGAACTAGAAATTGAAGAGAAAGAAATGCTAGAGCATGATCTGAGTGGAGAGTGCTTATGTGATAGTTGGTCATAGTTTGAAAACATTTATTCATTCAGCAAATTTATTGAGGGTCTACTCTGTGCAAGGCACTGCTCTAGATAGGAATTCAGTGGTAAAACAGGCCAAGTCCCTGCCCTCATGGACCTTACTTTCTAAAGGAAAAAAAAAAAAAAGACAAGGCAAGGAGATTGGAGTGCCATGCTACACTGTGTAGGTCTCTGAGGGAAGACTTGACCGATCAGTGGACATTTACAAAAAGATCTGAAAGAAGCAAAGGCACAAGATGTGAGGCTATTTGGGGCATCAGTGCTAGGCTGAGGTAAAAGCAAGGGCAAAGGTTCTGATGCAGGAGCCTAGTGTGTTTCGGTGACAGTGGTGAGGTCATTGGCTGATATGGAATGATCAAGGGAGAAGAGTGGTAGGAAACAAAGTGAGAGATTATTTAGTCCCTGTTGGCCATTATAAGGACTGACATTACTCTGAATGAGGTGGGAAGCCAGTGGAGGGCTTTAGCTGAGGAGTGATATTTGACCTATCTTACAGGGATAACTTTAGTGTGTGGAGAATAGACTAAGGAAGAGTCGAGGCATGGAGATAGAAGGCTATTACAATGAGTATCCATGCGGGAGAGGAGGTGATGGCTTGACGAAGTGGAAGTACTAAGTAATGGCAGGTTCTGGTTATATTGTTATAGTACAGCCATTGGGGTTTGCTTAGGGATTGCATAAAGGGTGTGTGTGTGTGTGTGTGTGTGTGAGTGGGAGTGAGGGGGGAACAGTCACTAATGATTAAGGTTTTTTGGTCTGAGCAACTAGAGAATGGAGTTCTCATTTTCTCTTGTGGGGAAGATTGAAGAGCAGGCTTTTCTTGAGGAGCTTGGAATGAAATGGAATCAAGATTCAGGTTTAGGTGCCTGTTAGATATCTAAGTGAAAATGTCAAGTAAGTAGTTGAATATCTGAGATTCTGGGGAGAGGCCCAGGCTGGAGATATAATTTCATATGGTATTTGAAACTTTGAAGGCAGTCACCAGATCTAGCCCTGAGGTCTAGGAGATAAGGAGGAACCAGCCAAGGAGAAGGAAAAGAAGCCGCTGATAAAGTTGGAGAACCCAGACAGTTGTGTCTTGGAGAGCAAGTGAAGAAAGTTTATTTCTGTGAGGGCATATGAATCCCATACTGTTAGGTTAAAGAAAATAAGGACTGAAAATTGACTATGGGATTATGGAGTTTGGCAACAGGGGTATCAGTGGTGATGTTGACAAGCCTTTTGGTGGAGTGGTGGGATGAAAACCAGCTTGGAGTGGGTTCAGGATGACAGGAGCGGAACTGGATGGCCAGCAGTGCTTCCTTTTGGGAGGAGTGTGTGCTGAAGGGAGCACAGATAGATATGGTAGCAGCAGTTGCAAGGGATAGCAGGGTATGAGATAGAGGAAGTCTTTTTAAAAAAATGGGAGAACTAACAGCATGCAGGTGGGAATGACTGCACAGAGAGAAGATGTGACATGTTTAAGAGAAGGGCCAGTTGCTAGAGTGATTATCATTGCATTGGTGAGAGGGGTTGGGATTAAATGCAAAGTGGAGAGATGGTCTTCTGAAAGGAACATGGATACTTCATCCATAATCAAATAAATTTTATAGGCTCTCTAGTTGTCCTAAAACCTTTTCTGTTTTATAGAGTAATTAAATTAGTCCTTGCACAGTCCTTCTTTGTTGTCCATCTTACCAATTGTGATAGCTCTTTAAATATCCTTCCAGGCTTTAAGCCTTGTCCCTTCCTCCGTAGGTTCATGGGCTGCAGAATACAGTCCCAGCTTCGTAATATACCACTCAGGCTTTTAGGATCTGGCTCCATGGTTTTATTCACCATGTTATTTTATACACCCATTGCCAAAATACATTGATTCACTTGCTATTGCCACTACATACTAAGTATTTAGAGTGGATTTTGGAATTAGATCTAGGTTCGAATCTTACTAATTGTATATATAACCTTGGGTAAATTTAATTTAGTCCGTGAGTTTGTTTCTTCATTTGTAAAATGGGGATATACGAGTTAAGGAACTAGATATGCAAGAAATCTTTTCTTTCACCTTTGCTTATGTTTATGTCATCTTTAAAAGCCCCCCCCCCCACTCTCTCTTTTGCTCCTCTCCATGTAAGGACACAACAAGAAGGCAGACATCTACAAGCTAGGAAGAAAGCTCTCACTGGAAACCAACTGTGCTAGAACCTTTATCTTGGACTTCTAACATCCAGAACTATGAGAAAATAAATTTTCGTTTTAGCCAATAAAAAAGTTAAAAATAAATTAAAGCTCCCTCATCTTCAAGGTATAGGACCAATACCCTCTCATTTATTGAGACTTTCCTGATGTAATGGTTTTCTTTACTGAAATCCACACAGCCATTACATGATAAGCACTCTGAAATATTTTTGAGATTGAATAACATCTTCTGAGTACTGTGATCAAGGTCAAGTTGAACCAATGGCCAATGTGGGCCAGAGGTTCTTTATCAGTAGTACAGATTCTTGGACATTGCTTTCCAGACTTACTCTTGTCCATGTGCCAAATATACTTTATTTAACTTAAAATTTTTCTTTGAATGGACCCACTTTTTAAAACATTAACTCATCCTTAATAATAATCTCTGAAATTAGGGGCCGGATTTTGCTAATTCTTTTTTTTTTTCTTTTTTCTTTTTTTTTCCTATTCTAGGTTAGAATAAGCACCCAACTGGTAAACTTTTAACTACATCCTAAAGTCATCAGTGTTGTGTCTTCCTTGCTTCTTGACTGGGTCAGTTTGTGGTAATTCATATTACTTCCTACAGCAATCTAAAAGTAAATAAAGCTGTGTTGTATTTCACTGTTATGTTAATTGCAAGAAGATAGTTTGATTTTTATATTCTCAGCTATAAAGTAGCAAAGTATTTTGAGATTTTCATTACCTCAGGATGCTTGCTAATAGTATCCCCTCTTAGTGCTATTCCAAAAATACGATTTTTCCTAAGATTTATTAGTTTTCTAAGATTTACGATCTTATACTGTTAATCATTTAAAAAAGTTTTATAATAATATTTGATTTATAAAAACTTATTGTTGCAGTGAGATGGAAGATCTTCGAGGTATAGCTGAAGAGTCATTTCCGAACTTTTTAACCAATTCATTACTTGGTAATAGTGGGATTTTGGAAAATGACACGCTTTCTTCAAATCTTGGCTTGCCTGTTGCTGTTTCAACACTTGCTAGAAATGGATACAGCACTGATAACAGGTAAGAATTGCTTGAACAAATGATGATTTTAGATCCATAAAGCCTACAATATACTGAATTTTTCTGTAAAATTTCTCACTCAAGCTTGAGTTTTTGCTTTATCTGGCCATATATGTAAGATTAATGTGGAAAAAGATAAAACTGTCTTTTTCCCTATTCCATTTCCCTATCAGTTTTGGGTGGGTGGGTTTGAGATTGGGTACCAATGATCTTTTGATCTAATTATTTTTTCTGTCCTTTGTTTTGGCTTTGTATTAGTTCTGCCTTATTGGTGGCTGGTAATTTGAATTATGTCTCTAAGTATGTGTACAGTTGCATATGCTTAAATATCTAACCACTTATTCATCCTCCCAACCTAACATTTGCTAAAGAGCATTATCCCTAATTTTGGAATGAAGGGGTTAGATTAATCCTGTAGGATTACTGTGACTCTTGTTTAACACATACACACCCCATTGCTGATCCGTTTCAGTGCTCTGCACATAGGATGATAGTTTTGAACACTAGGGCTCTATTTGTTTTACCACCTGGTGGTTCACAGTCATGCAATTCTATGTCACAGTGAATTTTAAATGTTTATAATTTAATTATTAACAATTAAACAGATTTTTTGTGTGTGTGTGCATGTGTAGGTATTCTGATATTCAGGCATCTTATTTAGTAGAAGAGAAGTTTTCAGTTCCATCTGAGTCATCTCTCAGTAGCCAGAGTGAAGCTGAACCAAGAAAGAAGTTACAGCTTAGCTTCCAGGGTGATGAGTAAGTTTGTATCTCCATTTTGCTTTTACTCTGTTAAAAGTGTGTCACTCTCAGTCTTGCAGAAAATGAAAATGTGATTGTGTCTCTGATTAAGTCTAATCATAAAAATCTTTAAGAGTTTTCTTTATATTTTTTATTTTTTTCAACAGCCATTAGAAATGACATTGCACATGTGATTCATAAAATATAAAAGAGTCTATAGCAAGCACAGCTTCTCATTCTGTATTATAAGTTTTCTGTAGTTTGAAATCCCAGAGGCTGGTTTTTTTTTTTTTTAATTATTTCTTATAATATGACATTTTAAAACTTCCCCACAGGGTTAATTTTCAACATATATGATGTATGACCTCCTTCTTGTAGATTGTATAGTGTACAATTTAAGGTTTTTGTTAAAGGCATTGGTATTTCTGACATGTTGCTTTCAAGAGAAAAAAACACCCACAGCCATCAAAGAAAGTTTTATTTTTTCCCTTTTTTTTATGATAAACATGTCTCTTTTTCCTAAAAAAATTAATTCCAGTTTTTTGAGGTTATGATAGTTTTGCCTAATATAATATTCCTTTACTCTCAAATTTTTACTTGCTAGTTGAGAAATTGCATTTTATTTCTTTAAATAGCAATGACTGGGCAGAGTCCTCTTAATACCTGTGCTTTATTTATTTTGCATTTTATATGGTAATGTTTCCTGTCACCTTGCCCCTCATAGTGAATGATTACTAGCCATTCTTCAGTTGTCTGTTGTATGTGTAGGTTTTTTTAAATGCTGCCATCTGATACACAAATCAACCAGTCTTATTTTTTAAAGAATAATTTGCTGGATTTTAATTTGTGTGAAGAAATAAAGTCACTTTTTCATAACTCCTAAAGTATTTCGTAGATTCCAGCCACTTATTGTTTAGCAGGGACAAAAACTATAGTCATGTATTTTGGGATCTTTCCTTCAAATTAGAGGAGTTTCTAAATTTGACTTGTTATTTCATTTTATTAATCTGCTTCACCCGTAAATATTTTCAGTGTTCTTAGTCTCTATTCACTTTTTAAAATAATTTTTTATTTTTTAGTTATAGTCTGCATATAATACTATATTAGTTTCAGGTGTGTAACAGTGATTAGATACTTGTGTAACTCAAAGTGATCCATCACCTTAATAAATCTAGTGCCCCTCTGACACCATACATAGTTATTACAATATTATTGGCTCTATACGTTATGCTGTAATTTCTATCTCCATGACTGTTTGTAACTACCAATTTGTATTTCTTAATCCCTTCTCCCTTTTTCACTGACTCCTCGAACTCCTCCCCCCTCAATCTGGTAACCTTCAAAATGTTCTCTATCTATGAGTTTGTTCCTGTTTGCTTATTTTGTTCTTTGGATTCCACACATCCATGCAATCATATGGCATTTGTCTTCCTCTTACTTACTCCATTCAGCACTCTACCCTCTAGGTCCATCAGGCAATATCTTTTTCTGTCCCCTTACTTTTAGTATGTGTCTTTTAATCTGATGTGAGCCTCTTGTAGGCAGCATATGTAAGGGTCTTGTTTTCTTATCTATTCAGCCACCCTATCTTTTGATTAGAGCATTTAATTCTTTTTCATTGAAGTACTCATTGATGGACATGTAGTTATTGCCATTCTTCATTTAGGCTTTTGATACATATTTTTTTCTTCTTAAAGTAGTTCTTCCATTTTCTGTAATACTGGCTTGGTGGTAATGAACTCCTTTAGATTTTTCTTGTCTGGGAAGCTCTTCATCTGTCCTTATATTCTAAATAATAACTTTGCTGAGTAAAGTAATCTTGGTTTGTAGGTCCTGGGTTTTCATCACTTTTAGTATTTTGTGCCAAGCGGTTCTTGTCCTGCATAGTTTCTTTTGAGAAATCAGCTGTCAGTCTTATGGGCATTCCCTTGTATGTAACTAATGGCTTTCCTCTTGCTGCTTTTAAGATTCTCTCTTTGAATTTAATGTTTGACATTTTAACTATGATGTGTCTTGGTGTAGGCCATTTTGGGTTCATCTTGTTTGGGATTCTGAACATTCTGGGGTTGTGTGTTTCCTTCACCACGTTAGGGAAGTTTTCTATCATTATTTCTTTAAATAGCTTTTTAATTTCTTTCTCTCTCTCTCCTCCTTCTGGTACCTCTATGATGCAAATGTTGGGATGCTTGATGTTGTCCCAGAGGCCCCTTAAACTGTCCTCATTTTCTTGGTTCTTTTTTATTGCTGCTGTTCTTATTGGGTATTTTCTGCTACCTTATCTTCCAAATTGCTGATTCAGTCCTCTGCTTCACTTAATCTATTGATTTCCTCTAACGTATTCTTTTCAGTTATTGTAGTCTTTATTTCTGACTGGTTCTTTTTTTATATTTCCTATCTCTTTGTTGAAGTTCTCACTGAAATCACTGAGCACCCTTATAACTAGTGTTCTGCACTCTGTATCTGGTAGATTCTTGTCCCATTTTATTTAGTTCTTTTTCTGGAGCTTTGTTCTGTTCTTTTGTTCGAGATATGTTTGTTTCCTCACTTTGGATGCCTCCCTGTGTTTGTATGTAGTAGGAAGAACTGCTGTGTCTCCCGGTCTTGGCAGAGTGGTCTTATGTGGTAGGTGTCCTGCGAGACCCAATTGTGCAGGCTCCTTGCTCAACTGAGCCAAGTGCTCCAGGTGTGTCTCTTGTGTGGGTTGTGGGTACCCTCCGGTTGTAGTTGATCCTTGGTTGCTGTTAGCACATCAGTGTTGTGGTACGGGCAGTACAGAGGAGAAGCCATGGTGTATCTTGGTAACCTGGGAACTGGTGCTGGCAAAGCAGAGTTAGAAGGGGCTATCAGTTATTATGGTCTCTTAGAACTGTGTGGATTGCAAGAAATCCTCCAGGTTTTGCCTTTGCAGAATTTGAAGACCCTAGAGATGTAGAAGATGCAGTGCGAGGCCTGGATGGCAAAGTGATTTGTGGCTCCTGGGCAAGGGTTGAACTATCAACAGGCAAGCCTTGGAGTTCTTATTTCGATAGACCCCTGCCCGACATCCCTTTAATCCCAATAATAGATGCTATGAGTATGGTGAAAAGGGACATTATGCTTGATTGTCATCGCTATAGCCAGCGAAGAAGCAAGTCACTGTCTAGATCATATTCGAGATTCAGATGTAGGCAGTACTCTCACTTATGAAGCAGGAACAGGGGAAGGAGGTTAGGATCAGCATTTCTTTGATGATTAAGATCTGTGTCTCTTAATACAGTCAGTTTCACTCAGACGGTCTAGGTCTGGTTTTATAAAAAGATGAAGGTATTTCCAATCCTGGTCGAGGTCAAGATCAAGATCCAGGTCTCTTTAGTGACCAAGAAGCAGTAGTTCCTCATCAGGAAGTCTATGAAGAAATGCAAGTCCTGAAAGAGTGGACTGAAGTTCTCAAGTTCACCTTTTTGGGAAAGGTGTTTTTCAACATTATTATAAGGGATTTGTGATGTTTGTAAACTAACCTAGGAAGGGTATTTCAACCATCTAATCAAATGAATCTGGATTATTACTCTATAAATTCATCGCGTAAGATAATATAAGATGTATTAATATCCTGTGGTGCTTGCTTTGGCAGCACATATACTAAAAAAACCATCCTATGGTCTGAAAATGTGGGTTTTTATTTGGTACTTTAAATAAAATGTTTTTAGGGAAAAAAAGCAAGGACCAACAACCAAGATTACTCTGCCCAGCAAAGATATCATTTAGAATCAAAGGACAGATAAAGAACTTCCCAGACAAGAAAAAGCTAAAGGATTAGTTCATCACCACCAAACCAGTATTGCAAGAAATGTTAGAGACTTCTTTAAGAAGAAGAAAAAAATCAAAAATATGAATAATGGCAGGAACTACACATCTGTTAACAGTTACTTTAAGTGTAAATGGATGAAATGCTGCAATCAAAAGACATAAGGCGTCTTGATAAGTGAAAAATGCTTACATATGTTGCCTATAAGAGACTTACTTCACATTGAAAGAGACAGACTGAAAGTAAAGGGATGGAAAACGATATCTCATGAAAATAGAAGTGGAAAAAACAAAAAACTGGGTAGCAATACTTATATCAGACAGACTTTAAAATGAGATAAAAAAGGACTTAATAATCTTAGTTCTGGGTATTTATCTGAAGAAACCCAAAATACGCCTTTGAAGGGATATGTGAATCCATATGTTCATTGCAGCACTGTTTATCACCAAGATATGGAGGCAACCTGGTTGTTCCATCAGTGGATGAACAGATAAACAAGAGGTGTTACATACATCCAATGGACTATTACTCAGCCATATAAAAGAATGAAATCTTGCCATCTGCGACAATATGAGTGGACCTGCTGGAGGGTATTGTGCTGAGGAGAATAAGTCAGAGAAAGACAAATGTCATGTGATTTCACTTATATTTGGAATCTAGAGAACAGGATAAATGAACAGACAAAACAGAAACAGGCTCAAAGATACAGAGAGCATTTTCATGGTTGCCAGATTGGGAATAGGATGAGAGAATAAGGGAGGGGATTAGGAGTTATAAATTGGTAGTTACAAAATAGTCATGGAGATGTAGGGTGTAGCATGGGGAATATGATCAGTAGTATTGTAATAGCTAGGTAGGGTATCATTTAGGTACTGAATTTATCAGGGTGATCACTGTAAGTTATACAAATGTGTAATCATCATGTCCTACTCCTGAAACATAAAATACTTTATGTTAGCCGTATTTGAAAAATTAAAAATTACTTTTAAGAAAAGTTGCTTTTTAGATGATTTGTATCATTTTACACTTTCACTAGAAAATGTAGCTGAGAATGCCTCCTTCTTTTGAGTTTTCCCCAGCATTTGCTGGTATTATTTTTAATCTTTGATTTTAGAAGTAAAAAAATTTATACACATGCATAAATGCATAGACAAGTCTGGAAGTCTGTAAACCACAGTGTAAATGGTAGTTATCTATTTGATTATCTAAATGGTGGAAATACAGGCAGTCTTAAAAAAAGTGTTCTGTTCGAATTCATAATTGAATATTTATGGGTTGAACATTCTTTAATGTTTATTCATTTTATTTCTGTTGCGAATTGGTTCTTGATAATGTTTAGATATAAGCACTTTATGTCAAAAATGTTAGTTAACTCTGTATATTCATTCACTCAGTGTGTATTTTTGACTGATTGCCTATTATGTGCCAGATATTTCTAGGATATAGCAGTGAACAAAACAGACATTAAACACAACAAACTAAAAATTAAAATATGCCAATTTTATTGCATGTTAGAAGGGAAAAGTGCTAGAAAAATAGAACATGGTAAGTATGATTATTAGGGAGGCTGAAGGGAATGGTCAGTGCGAGTCTCATTGAGGAGGTATAAGATGAGAACAAAGACTTGAAGGAGGGCATTAAAGGAGGGCGTTAGCCATGTTGACATTAGGAGGAAGAGGATTTCAGGTGGAGGGTGCAACCAGCGTAAATGCATTAAGGTAGGAACACACCCAACATATTCAAAGGGCAGAAAAGAGGCTGCAGTGGTGAGCAAAGACTTTTACTTTGAAATGGGAAACCATTGGGTTCCATGTGAGTTGTGTTTTAAAAGTCTCACTCTGGCTACTCTGTTGAGAATAGACTGTTGGGAGGAAGACTAAAAGCAGGAAGATCACTTAGGAAGTTTGATTATCAAGGGAGTGAGATAGTTGGAGAAGAGAAGAGCATTAAGACTTGATGTTTAGGTTCTGTAATATTAAAAGCTGGGGAGAGAAGGAAGAGACCTAGTGACTAAGAATTAGTCTTCAGAAGTAGAAAGAAAACAAAGTGTCTCCGAAGTCGCGTGAAGAACATTTATAAAAGAGTGATTCAGTTGTGTCAAATAAATGAAGTCTAAGAAATCACCATTGGTAACCCTGACAGGTAGTTTTGGTGGAAGTACAGGGAGGCATAGTGGCCCAACAGAGTGAATTTAAGAGAATGGAGAGTTGGTATTGGAGTCAGTGAGAGCAGACAACTTGAATTCTGCTCTCACTGACTTCTGCTGCAAAATATTTGTCTGCTCAGTGAGAGCAGACAACTTGAATTCTGCTCTCACTGACTTCTGCTGCAAAAATTTTCTTCTGGAGCAGAGAAATAGGACTGTGATAGTTGGTAGGGGTGGTGGGTCAAGACAAGTTTCTCTTTTTGTGATGGGATGAGTTACTGCATGCTTAGATGGTAATGAGAATGATCTGGAAAGGGAAAATTTGATTATGTAGAAGAGACTGACTGTTGCCATGTCTTTGTGTAAATAAGAGATTAGGATCTAATGTCCATTGTGGGGAATGACTTTAGAGAGATTGGACCATAGATAGTTTCTCTATTAACAGATGGGGAGGCAGAATATGTGGGTACATATTATGGTAAGAGTCTGTGGAAGTTGTCTTTTCAGTGCTTCAGGTTTCTCAGTGAAATAGGAGGCATGGCCATCAGCTTGGTGAGAGAGGAGGAGGAGGAGGAATTGGTGATTTGAAAAGAAATGTAAACAATCCTATGGGAATGTCGGAAAGTAAATGGACAAGGAATAGTAGGATTGTCAGACACTTGAGGGTTATGGTCACGAATTTAGTGTGAGACTGCTCAGTATGATTGTGATGTTTTCTCCAACCACATGAAGCTGTAGGTGTGCTGGCAAGGTATAAATAGAGATTTAGGATTAACTGGGATTATATTTTGATGAACACGGTGAGGGACAAGGGAGTTGAGGTGTATGATAACTGGCCATGGGATTTAGGTTAAGAAAGAGAAAAGGATATCAAAAGGGTGAGGGAGAGTGAAATGTAGTAGTGTGAATGGATTAGAGGCTTGAGGGGGTTAAAAGATTATAGAGTTGCAGTATTAGGGTAGATGACATGAGGATTTAGTAGGTGGTTCTAAGCTGAGAGGCTTTAGGGAGAGTGATCTGGAAGTGATACTGAGGGGCATAGTGGACCATGAATTTCATCTCCACACCCAGTGATACTAATGTTGTAGGAGAGACAACAGTCCTGTCCCCCTATGACAGAGCTTAAGGAGAGTAAAGTCCTTATAGGACATCCAGGCTTTCATTAAAGCAACGAGGTGAAAGGAATGTTAGAAAAGGGGTGCAGGAATACCAAGATTTTGCTGATTCTGCACTGTAAGGTACCGTGGAAGGGTTGGTTTGTTGGGAAGGAAAGAGGGGATGTGCAGTCTTGTGGAGCTTAGGATGCCAGCAGTAAGGAGTCCTGAACTTGTAGGGACTGAATAAATAGGGACAGAGAACATCATGAAGTTAGTCTCAGTGAGCTGATGTTGGTGATAAGACAGTAGATGTGAGAAGAGGGGAGAGAAATATTAGAAGTAATCTCTTGACGCTCTGATAGAAGTGCAGAGGTATGAGGAAGTAGTCTCGTTGACCCATGTTAACAGAAGATAGGAAACCTGCTGGCCTCACTCTTGACTTCTGTTGGGGTGGTGGGGCAGAGTGCTTTGTGGCTAGCCCTTGCCTCTGTTGAGTAATCTGAAGACCTGGGTTTAGTCTAAGAGCAAGGGCTTCCTGTGGCTACTGTGATGAAGGGTCCACAGCCTGTAGAGCCATGCGCTTAGTCCCCTTGTTAGGGATGGCTTCATGACCCTTTCTGGGGGAGGACAGAGTTTGTGTGTTTTAAATGTCCTTATTCTAACCTTGGAATTAATACTTTAGATGAGTATAGAATTTAAAGATGAAATAATTTTCGCAGAATTTTGAAGGGATTGCTTCATTGTGTGAGAAACTTGGATGTCATTTTGATACTTGATCCTTTGTATCTGAACTATTTTTTTCCCCTCTGGAAACTTACAATCCTCTCAGAGTGCCTGCTGGATGGGATTTCCTCTCCTCCCACTCACTAAATTCTAATTGTCATCAACCCAGAGATTTCTGTGCTTTAGTTCTAGATAATTATTGTTTTGGCACTTTTCTATTTTTCTCCCTTTTTCTGGAGCTACTATTTTGATCTGTTTCCATTGTTTTTCCTATTTTTTTCTTTTTCAGTGCAAAAAAAATAGATAAGTTCCTAATTTTTTCTCATCTTTCTGTTAAATTATTTGGCAATCATAATTTTGAGAGCTCTTTTTTCTGGTCTTTTGTTTTTTTATAATGGCTCCTTTTCGTGGATGTATGAAATAGCCACTTAAATGTTCCTGAGTGTTCTAATTGAGATTTTTTTAAAACTTATATTAATTATTCTTTGTCTCTGGGTTGTAGTTTGTTCATCTTTTTATCTCTTGAGCTGTTCTTTTTCGAACTATGTCTGATTTGTGGCTACTTCTAGGTTGCTAGTGTGGGCGTCCTCAGCTGATGGGTGTTTAGGTCTCATTTCCATTAGACCTCTGTGTGAGTGGGGCAGTGGTCCTGGCCAGCTTCACGTTATGGTGAGCAGGCTGGGGTGGGGGAGTATGTCTTAAATTCATGCTGAGTGTTAAATGCTTTATTCTAGGCTGCTGTTACTACCATAGCTTTATTCTGCATGGATGTTTCCTGTGACTCGTCTGGAGAAGAGCCTTATTCCTGGGTGTTTAGTGACATGTTGACACTGCTGTTTAGTTTGTATGGGTTGGGGAGCAGGAGTGGAGTACTGCCTGGCATGGTTGACAGAGTCTCAGTCAGCCCCTTTCTTTTGCTCTAGTCTTCTGCCCTCCTTCCGACTGTTGTCAGGAAACGTTACCGTGGTTCTTTCAGGCAGATTTGCTTCTGGGCCCTTGTGTTCTCATTCTGGACCATCTTTCTTTTCTCCTGCTTTGCCTATCTGCTTTTCAGATTCTAGAGTCTGAGGTAAGCTTGTGCTAGGACTGGTGGCTCCTATCCAGATTGCTTCACTTTTATAGGTGGGCTTACTGATATTTTAATGTGCTCCTGGAAGTTGCTTTGACATTTTTACTTGAAGCTTATGCCTTAATTTGAGAAATATTGATGGCCTAATAAAAAGGGATACCTATAGGTTTGAGGAAGTAGATTTTGGTGGTGCCGATGGTTATTTTAGAGTGCCCTTAACTGTCTGTTATCCTAAAGTTCTAATGATCACATTATATGCTTTTCATAGGGGAGGGCTTTAAAATTTGAAAATGAACCTGAATGTCCTGACTTGTTCTTTATTTCATGTCACCATCTTGCCCCTCCTCCCTTTTTCTTTTTTTTCTCTGCCACATGACTTCGTATCCATTTATAGTCTTTCCACCTACTCCTATCCTCTCTTTTACTCAGCTTCTATTTGGTGTAAACTTTTGTATACTTATCTGTGAATGCACCTTTGGTTTAAGCTAATGGCTTTTTATGTATTACATCCCCAATAAAGAACTGGAGAAGCTGGGAAGTAAATTAGGGTTCGAGATTTGCCTTAGACACAAAGGATTAGAATTTGTAAATTATGGAAAGGCTAATTTCTTTTCATCCATACTGGCTAGATCTGAGTTTGGGTCTAGGTGTCAGTTTGTCAAATGATAAATTTGCATTTAGAGTCTTTTTTTCTGCAGTTCAATCGCCTACCCCTCTTGCTGGTGAAATGGCTCATTGAGTTGCAATAGACCCAGTAGTTTGGGAGGAAAATTACTTTTAAGGAAAAACATTTTCATCCATACATAATAACAGAGGTAGATAGAAAGATAGGGACAAGAACAGTAGCAAGGACTAACAGTAAAACTTTTATAGCATTTAGCAATTCAGACAATTAGCTATTTGGCAAATATACAAGTATCCTTTAAGTCTGTCCTATTTAGAAAACTGACTTTTTCTCTAGAAGTGATAGTTTCAGAGATAGTTATTTGGGGGGAAAAAACCTTATCAGTTGAGAGGCACAGTAGCAGTATGATAATGTATTTGATTTTGGTAGACTGTCCATCACTGGATCCAAAATAATTGTGCAGTCCTTAGGATGTTACCAGTTGTGATTTCTGGCTAGTCCCAGAAATGTTTCTTTTCACTGTATCCACTTTTTTCTTTTTGAGAGATAAAATACATAACTGATTAATGGATATTTTAGAGATTTACCCTACGCAACTAACATTCCATCATCATTCTGTTTCCTAATAAAAAAAGTTCTGTCTCTAGGAAAAAGATCCATATAGAAAGCCAACATTTGTCAGATGCTGTCCTCAGAGAATCAGCTTTTCCTAGCAATCTAGCAAAAACAGAAGAGGAGGAGGCTACAACTGTAGAATCCTTTCAGAGCCAAGATCCTTGTGTTAGGATTTTACCACTGGAACAAGTGCAAGGTACTGAAGTATAAGAAATTGTTTTTTAATGTATATATTTTAATTTCCTTTCTCATTTCTCTGTCTTTGGACGGGTATTGATCTTAAGCTGTGATACTGTCAACTGAAAATGCTTTGGTTTGGCATTTAGCTATTAATATCATGTTTATAATACTTTTATAGGAAAAGGTCTCTTCATTGGTCTCTTAATTTTCTTTCCTGATTAAGCCGAAATCTTTCCTTTGGAAACCATGCTGTCTGTTGGCAACAGCACACTTTATATTCAAGACGAGGAAACTGTTTCTAATATACCGTTCATATTTCTCCCCACCAGTTAATTTATATTCTTATTAAGTCTTTTTTGTTCCTAAACTTTTTATAAGAATTATAAATTCTTAAATTATTTTTCCTAAGAAAATCAAGTCGAACACTTTTGAGTAGTATGAAAAATTGCTACCAAATTAGATCTGGGAAAGAAACTACAAAAATGAGGGGAAATTTTTAAAATAATAAATTTACAAATTTCTGTCAGATTGCTTTAAATACTTTATGTTCTCCAGAGAAATCAAGACTAGAAATTGAAAACTGTGTAATATAAGCTTATGTAGCAAAGATAACGTGTAACTCCATACTGTGGTTCAATACTCAAAAGGCCTTACTTGAGCCCATGTTATAAGATAGATGAATGAATGCACATTTATATGTTTAAGTTAAAAAATTTAAGGGTTGTTTGTATTTCTCTTGCTGAAAAAAATATGTATGAATGTAGAATAGCATTAACTCCTTATACTCACAAGCAATAAAAGAAAGAAATTGGACTTCACAAAAATTGAAAACTTTGTGCTTCAAAAGACACTATCATGACAGCAAAAAGGCAACCAGAAGTTGGGAGAAAATATTTGAAAATCTTGTATATGATACTAGCATTCTGAGTATATAAAATCTTACAACTCATTAAAAAAAAAGATAATCCAATACTACATGTAAATGGGCAAAGGATTTTAATAAACATTTCTCTAAAGAAGTTGTACACATGGCCAATAAACACATGAAAAGATGCTCAACTTCTTTAGTCCTCAGGGAACTGCAAATCAAAACCAAGAGATAGTACTTCATACCTACTAGAATAGCTATAATCAAAAAGATGGAAAATAGCAAGTGTTGGCGAGGATATGGAGAAATTGAAATCCTCATCTATTGCTGGTGGGTATATGAAATGGCACAACTGTGAAAATAGTTTGACAGTTCTTTCAAATGTTAAACACAGCATTACCATGTGATTCAGCAATTCCAGTTCTAAGTGTATACCCAAGAGAAATGAAAACATATGTCCATAAAAACTTGTACATGAATGTTCAGAGCAGCATTAGTCAGAATAGCTAAAAAGTGGAAACACTTAAATCTCAGTCAACTGGTGAATGTATAAACAAAATGTAATGTATGTCCATATAATGGAATAGTATTCAGCCATAAAAAGGAGTGAAGTATTGATATGTGCTTTGATATGAATGAACCTTGAAAACACGTTAAGTGAAAGGAGATAGACACAAAAGGCCACATGCTGTATGATTCTATTTATCCATAGGTAAATGTATAGATACTTAATAGGCAAAAAGAATAGAGGCAGAATGTAGATTAGTGGTTGTTAGGGCTTTGGGGGGAGGGGAGAATGGGGAGTGACTGCTAATGGGTACAGTGTTCTTTTCTGAAGTAATGACAATATTTTGGAACTAGAAAGTGAATAAGGTTGCAGAATCTTGTGAATATACTAAAAGCCACAGACTTTTACACTTTAAGAGGGTGATTTTATGATATACAAATATTGTATCAGTTAAAAAAAAACCTCCTATACACCTATCCCACAGTTTCAGTTAGTATAAGATTTTGTCATAGTTGCTCCATCTCTTCTCATTTTTTATTATTTTGTTTTTTTTTTTTTTTTAAAATTCCAGGCGTCATTTTGTTCCTGTATATTTCAGTATGCATCTCTGAAAATATGGACATTTTCTTACATAACTACTAAGTGCTATTAAGACCGCTAATAAGTAGTAGTCTAGTCCATATTCAGTTACTACTTATCTCAGCTGGTTTGCTTGATTTTGGGTCTAAGAAAGGTTATGTTATGGCACATTTATCGTATCTCTTAAGTCAGTGCCTTACTGAGATAGGCCAGATCAGTCACCCTGTAGATTGTCCCACTGTTTGGATTCGTCTGTTTGCTTACTCATGGTGTTATTTCTCTCTTCCCCATATCCTTTGTCAAGCAGAAGCTAGCTTTAAAGTTTTGATTATATTCATATTCAAGTGTTTTTGGCATGTGTGTCATTTTTTATGCTTACCCACCCCAACAGTTTTTTAATTTAACTGACCACTGATGAGTTCCAGAGCATCATTTAAAAGTGCTGTGTTCTGTTCAAAGGGAAAAGTTTTTAGTTCATTGATTTGCTATTTTTAGATATTATTGAGTATTTAGATAAAATAATTTGGTCTCAGTTTTTGTTTTTGTTTTCTTAAACAGACTCACCTATTGATTTTTATTTACAATCATGGATGAATAATGAGAATAAGGTAATCATTGATATATTTGTTATCAATATCTAGAGTTATTAGAGTGAGATTTCCTAGTTCACATATGTAAGTGAGGTGCTAAGTAGAACTGACATTTGCTAGACATCTTCTACTTATAAATAGTAAAAATAAGATACTGCTTCAAGTAAATAGGAAGTTGAGAGCAGTGCTGGTCCAGGTCCAGGAGCTGTCTATTCCTGGGCTGCTTCTGTCAAGAAGAACTGACTGCCCCCTCTGCTCTGCTGCTCTCTGTGCTGGCTGCCTCTAGAATGTTGGCTCTGTGAAGGTAAGGGTTTCTCTTTGTTTCATTTAGTGGCACATAGTTGGCACATACTCAGTAATTTGTTGAATGATAGAGAAGCTGTTTTCATTTGTAAGCAGCCCAAGCCTACACTCTTTCACATTTGTGATCAAAAAAGAAGAGCATGGTTTTTCTTGGGATAAGTTTAAAAAAAAAAAGGAGAATAAGTTTAATGAGCTCACTTGGGTCATATGTCCTCCCCTATGCAAATCACTGAGCCAAGGGATGAGTTGGGATAAAACACTGATTTATGAGTTGCATCTTATGTTTACTTTGTATGTGTGTGTGTGTGTACGTGTGTATATGTGCATCTGTGTCTATACATGCACAGATCGAGCAATATGACTGACAACCCCACCAGGACCACATGAAATAAAAAGATGGGTTCTTCAGAGGAAGGGACGCTGAGCAGATAAACAGTTTGTCTAGCATAAACAGTGAACTGGGATTTTAGGCCTATAATCTCATATCTGTAAGACTTGTTTAAAACATATAAACTAAGTATTTTTAGAACTTATGAAAAGGAGATGTGATTTTGGTTTTACTTTCATAAAAACTTATAAGATAATTTTTATAAAACGGTTACAAAAGCATTTAAGTTATTTCCCTATGCCAAGGGTTGGCAAACTGTAGCTCATTGTCCAAATCCAGCCTGCTGCCTGCTTTTTTAAAGTTATATTGGAACACAGCCATGCTTATTTGTTTCTACGTTGTATATAGCTACAACAGTTGAGTTGAGAAGTTGTGACGGAGGCTATGCTGGCAAACCCTGAAATATACTATCTGGTCCTTTACAGAAAATGTTTGTTGACCCCTGCTCCATAAACTTGCTCATTGGGTATAACCACTATTAAGTTTCAAGTGTGAGAAGTGCTTTTTATAGGAAGTTCAGATATGGTCAAATTGAAATTGAGTTTGAAAGCATGATTTCTTCAACTGTTTAGAGAAAAGTGGTTTCTAAAGAGAGAGAACAGTTCTTCCCTTTGATAGGTAATTTATTTTCTTAAGATGGTTGAAGAATTGACTTCCGAAAAATATTAGAAATCATTGATTAAAAAGAAGAGGGACCATAAAACGGGAAAGTAACAGAACAAGTATAGAAACATGAGATACTTGAGGAAAAGAGGATGAGAGCAGAAGGAAAATAAATGTATTAAAAAACTTAGACCAGAGCCAGCTACTACTGTATTTGACTTTTAATTTGGCTTTGTCTCAGTAGTCAAAACAGTGAAAGAAGTATGTTTTGTTAGGTCTCAGCATCTAAACTGTAAGAGCTACACCACTTTAGCAGACTAGAGATGTTTTCCAGTATCTCTCTAGTTCAGTTGGCTCATGTGTAAGGCACCAAGCATAGCAGAATGAATGGAGTTCTCAGCATTTGTGACCAAAAAGGCAGAGGTGTTTTACATATTGTTCTTTGTCATACAGATTTTCCCCCAGTTTTTTATGAGGAAAAATTTCAATGCACAGCGCTTATATTCCACAACATTAGACTCTGGCACATTAGATCTTTATGAGAATAACTCAGCACTGCCCTCTACAAGTATATAATTGCATTGAGAGCCCAGGTTTTTATCTTAAAAATTAGTGTGCATTTTGCAGTCTAATTGTTAAGATGGTAATGTTTGATATAAGATCAACATTTAGAAGGAAATGTGGTGTTCAGGGCCAGAATGTCCTTAGCAGACTGCTGTGTGCTCTTAGGGTTATATGGTTCTGGGTTGAGGAGCAGAGAAACCAATTGTTCCGATGGAGGTGCCAAGCTCAACTTTGCTATTATCTTCATTTCCTACCACAAGCTTTGTGTTGCTCAAATTCAGTTATGTATTAGTATACCATCTATATTGCTAGGTCTTCCAAGTGTGTGTATAATTTGAGACCTTAAATTTTAAGGATGTCTCATTGGGTGGGTCAGGGGAGGGAGGTGACATCGAGAGAGGAAGAAAGTTATTGACACATATAAAACAACTAGCACTTCATTGCCTAAATTGTGAATTACACACACAGAGCACATTGGCAGTCCTTTCTGCAGCATTGTGCTATGGTCTGCAAAGCAGTGAGTGTGCTTCTCTTACATGCATTATATTTCTCATAGATTTTTGTTCCTGATGCTGGAAAACATTTTGAAGACAAGAATTTAAACAATGACTTAAGCCATACTAGTTTACTAGAAAATGAGAAACTTATGTCACTGACAAGCTTGGAAGATTCTTCTGGTACTGTAAAGTAAAGTAACTTGTGTTTTCCTAGCCCTTACCTTGCCACTCCACGACTTTCTGTTCTTGGTTGTAGTAGTTCATACGCCAGCTTATTGTTTCTTTACCTCCTACCTTCCAGCACTCAAATGGCCAATTCTGTTAAGTGATAGAATTTTTAAAACTTATTTCTATGTATCTTGATATAATTATGCTCATCCCTTAGTTTAGTATCATAAGGGTACGAAGTAGTCACCCTAGGTTCCACTCAGAATAAAGCACTATGTTAAGAAATTGGGGGGACAATGAAATATTTAGCCTCTGCTCCCTAAAAGACCTGCTAAGTGAGAAAAGAGATGTATAACTAAACCTTCAGCTGTATTAAGTATATCTTAACAGAACAAATTGTGCAGGAATCATAGGAAGGTGACAAATTCTGAATGAGGAAGCTATCTGTGAAGCTTTATTGAAAGAGGATACAATTTGTCCTCTTTCTTGAAAAGGCCTGTGATAGGCCTTAACATAGATAAGGGCAGAGAAGTACATTTCAGGAAACAGAAACAGTTTCAGCAGAGGTCTTTAATGGTGGTGTGTTGTGTGGCGTATAGACCATGATTTGGAAATAGCCAGTGGTTTTGTGTTGCATGTTTACAGCACCTGTAGGAGGCTGAATTGGGGAACAAACCCAGAAGTAGGCAGGTAGCAAATATTCCATGGCTTTGAAGGCCAGGCTCTTGGGCTGAGTGGGATAAATATAAATAAATTCAGAACAGGTTTTGCTGCCAGAGGTTTTAGATATTTTTTGATGGTGGAATTATGGATAAGGAATTATTGATTTGAATTTATATAGATCTTTGTTTTAGTAGGCTAGATTCTTAGAGGCAAAATAGCTAAGTCAAAGGTTATGAGCATTTTTAAGGCTTTTAATATTGATAGCAAAATTATCCTCTTGAAAAGGCGGTGATAACTTACAATACCATTGCTAGTGATTGAGAGTTCTAGTTTTATCTTGCTTGCCCCTGCTGGGTTGGGTGTCAGAACATTAAAAACCACTACTAGTGTTGTTTATTTTTTTGTAACTTTTTGGTTTTGGAGGTTGAACATTTTTTAATCATAATTATTAGTGTTCAACTTTGTTATATCATTTTTCTTTAGTTCCTTCTTTCTCAAGATCAGATATTTGAAGTTTTATTTTACATTTACTAATTCCGCTAGAATTTATTTTTACTTTTATGTTGGGTTTATCTATCCTTTTTTTTTGAAAGTTACCATTTGCCACTCCATTTTCTGAATAATCTGCCATTTTTTCCACTGATCTTTGATGCCATGTTTCTTATATCCTAACTTACTATGTACAACAAGATTTATTTTTGTCCTGTCCTATCAAAGAATTTTTTAATTTCCATATTTAATTTGTATTGGAATACTCATAATGATTTATAGACTGAAATTATTTTTCTCATGTCATATGTTAAAACAAAATTGCATGACTTTTATGTTTTATCAGCCTTTGATTATAGTTCAGTCGCTGCTTTAAAGCCTGTTCTATATTTTTTTCTATTTACCAATAGATGATGATATTGATGATGAAGAGTTTTATGATGATCATTTGGAGGCTTATTTTGAGCAACTGGCAATTCCAGGAATGATATATGAAGACCTAGAAGGACAGGAACCCCCAGAAAAAGATTTTAAGTTACCTACAAGTGATACTGGTCAGGTATGTTCCAGTTGTTACGGTTTTTCAGAAATTTGACATTAAAAAAATTATTACTGGTCTCATTGGATAGTAACATAAAACTTAAGCTTTTGGCTTTCTTGGGACTCTTTTTCCCTAATATAAAATGATGAGAAAGATCTTTCCTGCTTCCTCTTTTCCTCACCTACAGAAAAATTAAGTAATAGTATAATGAACATCTGTATACCCCTCATCCAGATTGACCAGTTGTTAACATTTTGCCATCTTTGCATTTTCTTTGTCCCTCCATGAGTACTTCATTCCTGAATCATTTGAAAGTGCGTTGCAGATTTTGACATTTTACTCTGATACTTCAGTATTTATCTCCTGTGAATAAGGACATTTTCCTACATAATCATAATTCTGTTATCTAACTTTGACACATTAATTCATATTAATATGCAATCCATATTCAGATTTACCCAGTTGTCTCCAAAATGTCCTTTTATTGTTTTTGGTTCATGATTTAATCAGGAATTACACTTGAATTTGGTTGTCATGTCTCTTTATTCTTTCAGTTTGGAGTAGTTTTTTTTATGTCATTAAACCTTTTATAAAATCTAGGCCTGTTTTGTAAAATGACCCATAAGCTAGATATAGCTGATCAGTTTTCTCCCTCCTGCTAGATTAAACATTTGGTCAAGAATTCAGTTTAAACATTTTTCTCATGAACAGATTAAATGTAGGTGATGTTGTGTACTTCTCATTGCATCATGTCTGGAGACATATAAGTCTGTTTGTCCCATTATTGGTGATGGTGTGTTTGATTATCTTGGTTAACATGGTGTCAGCCAGATATCTTATTGCAAAGGTGCCTTTCTTTACCCCTTTGTTATCAGTAAGTCATCTGTGGGATGATACATCAAGGTCCTGTGAACATCTGATTCTCCAGCAACCTTTCATGAACTGGGTTTAGTATCATTGCTGAGGCTTTCCAGAAATAACAATCACATTGGTGGTTACAATGGTGATTTGTCCGTTTCCTTCTACATTAACTAGTTGGCATCCTTCTATACAAAAGACTTTCTCTGCTCTCCATGTTTTCCCTCTCAAAATGTTTGTTTTTAACTTAAAAAATTAATATAGCCAAGATATTCTTTTGACAGGCAAATGAAAACTATAGTTTAAACTATAAATCTCAGTCAGAAAATATCAACTGTCTGATTTCCCATGGCTCGCACTCTTCGGGAAATTCTGAAACAACCCACAGAGAGTCTGAGGAAGACCATGTTGTTTGTCTACCTGGGACCAGTATGTATTGAAATATGATTCCTTTGTTTTTAAACTCTATTTAATTTTGCATTTTTTTAAAAAAATTCTTTTTATGATTTAACACGTATTAACCCTTCTATCCCCTCAAATCATGAAAAAGCCTAAAATGTTTCAAAACAGCTTTTAATAATACCTGAGTACATTGGTATTATTAGAAATATTATAATCTGTATTTGTATATTACAAATGATCGTGCTCTGATCAGACATTTGAGAATTAGAAATGAGTGCTCTGTATAGTAACAGTTTGTCATGTTTACTGTTGCCTCATACTGATGGTTATTTTCTCTTGTATGCAAATTGGTATATTTGTCAAGAATACTAAATATTAGGTTTGCATAAAATAATTTGAATAGCAAGAAGCAGTTATTACATTAGATTACTGAAACTTTGACATTGCTCCGTTATTTTTCTTATATTTTAGGTAATTCTGATAGTAGAAGGTATATAGATGGTGCATTACCATTTTTCTCTAGTACCTGGAAAATTGAAAAAGAGAAAGAAAGGGCAGAAATTTCAAAGGGTACTGTTCTACATTGCGGAAGCGTAAGTTTATATGCATTTTCTTTAAATTTTCTATGAAAAGATAGGTTTTTGTATGATAGTTGTTTTCAAAGAAACAATTATTGACTTCGTGAAAAATGTAGAAAACAAAAAAATCCTCTGTGTGTTTGTATGTATGTATCTTTGATATCACTAAGATTGTATTTAATATATAATTGAATATATTTTCTTAAATATTTAATGACTTGCATTTAGATCATTCATTTGAAAAGTTCTTCAGCTCAGTGTTGACACCTTAAATAAAAAAACAAACAGATCATCTTTAACCTTGCTCAGGCATGTTCATTTTTAATTATTTCATTTTTTTCTCTATTTTTTAATGGCACCCCATTATTCCTTTGCTTGAAACTTGGTAGTCATTTCTGACTCTTATCCCTTTTTAAAAAGCAGTGTATGCCTCAGGATTGTATGATGGTTTTTAATTTAGAGGGAGTGTGTGTGCTTGTATATATAGAGACAGTTGTTTTATCCTCAGAGTAATCCCTTTGAGTGTATTATTAAAGTAGCGAGTGATAATGGGGTTGTTATTTTAAAAGTGATGAAGCTCAGAAGACCTAAATCCTGTCAATATATCCTCAAGACTGTGCTTAGACTTATTCTTGTTCAAGATACTTACTACTACATGTCTGATTTCTTGTCCTGTCTACAGTATTTTTATCATTCTGTTATTTGTCAGCACCAGGTTAATCTTGTTACAGTGGGGGTGTGTGTGTGTGTGTGTGTGTGTATTTTTTATTCCTCTGTGTGTGTATTCTGTGTCTCTTTAAAATTAGTAATCCTTTAAATGCTTTATGATCTGCCCCATGTTAATATTGTACATTATTTTGTATATTCTACAAATCCCTGTTCCTACTTTTTTTCTCCTCTCCTTTCCTAATTAAGATTATAATCTTTCCAGTCACAGGTCAAAACCTTAGTTACTTTTCAGTAACTCTAGAGTACATTAATTTGTCTGAATTGCTATTATAGTGATTGTTTTTTACAATATAGTACTTTATTCTATATAGGAATATTTTACTTGTCCTTAAGTTGTATGTTTAGCAGCTTCAAGAATTGTTACTCATCACAGGAGCCAGTAAACATAAAAATACAGCAAAAGGCCCCTCCCATCAGGTAACCAGAACAGGAGTTTATAGTCAGTGGGTTTTCTTCCTAGGACAGATGTTGGTCATATGTATACCTAAGAATATAGTTATAATTCTAATGTATTTAGTTAACAGACATCTAGCCATCAGCTGATTAGAGGTAGCAAATCAGGAAATAAAAGGGAGATGGCGTCTATTAATCTTAAAATGTGATAGTTGATGAATTTTATAAATGTCTATCTGTAGCCATTTAATTTTGGGTTAAGAATCATTTAATTTTGTTATAGTAGTTATTTTTCTAATTAGTGACTATTTGTCACTAAAAACAATAGTTTTAATATTGTTTAGTACTTACAAATTGCTGGGAATCTTGGTCAGTCAGGTATTTCAACAAAAAAAATTATCAGTACCTTTGCAGTAATAGATATGGTGCTTAGTGTAGTAGGCCATACAAAGATAATCTCCTTTCATGAACTTAGTCAGAAAATAAAAGAAATACTTAGATAACTGTAAAGTAAGGTGGCATCCTGGGTGTTGAAGCTCATCATACCTCTTGAAGGAAGTCCTCAGGCTTTGACCAGCTTACATTCTAAAAGTTGTCTGAAGTTTGGAAATTTTTCTGTGTAAGTAAAAACATAATTTCTGATGATCCATTTTTAGTTCTTCTAAAAAAGTATTTCATCCATAAAATAGCCAGGATCTGTAGGAATGTCCAGGCTCTCTGAAGGCGAAGCCCTGAGGCCCTCAGCAGTGGTTGAAAGGAAGGCAGTAAGTGTGGAGGAACTGTGAGGACTGGCTTCTGGCAGCCAAGGTTCAGGACAGTGTGGAGTAAACACATTCATCAAAGCTTTATTGCTTGGATGGGGGAAAATCCCTACCTGTAGGTCAGTCATAAAAAATGTTACATTATTTTATTAAGTTTCTTATTTTTCCCATATTTTAAGGTCGTGTGGTTTGTGTTACCATGAGATAACAATATTGTGTCCTTAATTTGGCAAGGTTTGCAGCCCATTTTTCTTAGTGAATGGCATCTAAGGAACTCAGTAATGCAAGCTACTAGATTACTTGTTTGTTGTAAAGTTGCTGTATATAAGAAATTGTTTTTTCCCCACCAAAGTAATGTAAATGGTGGGAGTTGCAGGAACACTGGTGCCATCTGGTATGAAAATGTCTTCTTACCTGAAAAGAGGAAAAATGGGGGAAAAATTGGAGATTTTAGGTATCAATTTCATATTTGTATAAATTTTTTATATATAATTTGGATCATAAAATTTTTGTCTCTTTCATAATTCCCCCATTTTGGTTTTCTTCTAAATATGTCTTTTATTACCTCTTATTCCCTAAACATTTTTCACTTACCTCCAACCCATCATTGTTCTCTCTGCTCTGTTTCTGTAGTGGTCAGAAATTGCTTTTCCCCGCTCTGGCATTAATATTACAGTTTTATGAACAATGGTGTAAGCTTTGCATGTGGATTAATTTTCCCACTGATACCCACTTTCCCAATATTTATTAAAATAATGCTTGCTTTTTTAAAAATAATGCTTTTTGCATTATTCTGTGTCTATTTTTTATGTTTTAAATATATTAATTTTAATTGTGGTAAAACATGTATAAGAATTTACTATGTTAACCATTTTTAATTATGCAGTTCAGTAGTGGTAAGAATATTCCCATTGTGCCGCAATCTCCAGAACTCTTGCAAAACCGAAACTCTACCCATTAAAAATATTGCTATTTCTCTGTTCCCCCCAGCATGTTGGCAGCTACCGTTCTATTTTCTGTCTCTATGAATTTGAGTACTATAGGTAACCTCATATAGATGGAATCATACAGTATTTGTCTTTTAGTGATTGGCTTATTTCACTTAATATAATATCCTTAAAGTTCATCCATGTTATAGCATATTTCAGAATTTCCTTTTTAGCTGACTAATATTTTATTGTACATATATACTTCATTTTGCTTATCCATTCATCCATCAGAGATACTTGGGTTCACCATTCAGTATGATGTTAGCTGTGGGTTTTAAAAAAAATGCTTTTACCAGGTTTGGGAATTTTTCCTCTGTTCTAGTTTTCTCAGAGTTTATTAGGAAAGGGTGCTGGATTTTGTCAGATGCACTTTTTGCATCATTTAAGATGATTATATATATTTTTTCCCTTTTCTCCTATTAATGTATACTACATCAATTTATTTATTTTAAATTTATTGGGGTGACATTGGTTAATAAAAACATATAGGTTTCAAGTGTACATTTCACTTAATACATCATATGTGTATTGCATTGTGTGTTCACCACCCAAAGTTAAATTTCCTTCTGTCACCATTGATTTCTTATGTTAACCACCCCTGCATTCTTAGTTATCTCTTACTTGGTTATGGTGAATAATCATATTCGTAAATCATATTCCTTTCTATTAGATTTGATTTGCTAAATTTTGAGGATTTTTTTCATCTATAGTCATAAGGAATTTTGGTTTGTAATTTTCTCATGATGTCTTTTTTCTGGCTTTGGTAACAGTAATTGTGGCCTTAAACAGTGTTAGGGAAGTGTTCCTTCCTCCTCTATTTTTTAAAAAAGATTTTCGGAAGGATTAGTGTTAATTCTTTAAACATTTGGTAGAATTCACTGGTGAAGCCATCTGATCTAGGAGTTTTCTTTGTTGGGAGGTGTTTGATTACTGATTTAATGTTTACTTGTTCTGTTGAGATTCTGTTTCTTTTTAGTTAGTTTAGGTGATTTGGGTATTCAAGAAATTAGTCTTTCTAGGTTATCTAATTTGTTGGCCTACAGTTGTTTATGGAGTCTTATAATCCTTTTTATCTCTGTAAGGTTGGTATAATGGCCCCACTTGTCCTCTGATTGTAATTATTTACATCTCTTCTTTGCTAGCTAATTTTTGTCAATTTTGCTGATCTCAAAAGAACTAACTTTTGGTTTCATTGATTTTTCTCTATTTTGTTTATTTCCAATGCATTCTTTATTATTTCCTTCCTTTGCTAGCTCTGGGTTTAGTTTCCTCTTCTATTTTAGTTTCTTAAGGTATAAAGTTAGATTATTGATTTGTGATCTTTCTTCTTTTTAATATAGGCATCGACAGCTGTAAAATTCCCTGAGCAGCAGTGCTTTCACTGCATTCAATAAGTTTTGGTATGTTGTGTTTCAGTTTTCATTCATCTAAGTATTTTCTAATTTCTTTTGTGATTTTTCTCTGACTCATTGGTTGTTTAAAAGTGTATTATTTGTACATTTTGATGGATTTTCCTTTTTTTTCTTACTGATTTCTAACTTCCTACTGTTATGGTTGTGAAAGATACTTTGTATGATATCTGTCTTTTTATATAATTATTGAGACTTGTTTTTTGGCTTATCATGATGGTCTATTCTTGAGAAAGTTCCATGTACCCTTGAGAAACATGTATATTCTATTGTTATGTCTCTTAGATCTGATTGGCTAATTTTGTCATTCAGGTCCTTTTTTTCCTTATTTACTTCTAACTGCTTATTCTGTCCATAATTGAATGTGAAGTATTGAACTCTCCAACTAGCATTGTAGAACTGACTGTTTCTCCTTTTAGTTCTGTTAATTTTTTTCTCATATGTTTTGAGAGTCTGTTTTTAGGTGCATAAGTGTTTATAATTGTTTTATCTTCTTCCTATATCAAACCCTTTACTAAGGTATAATGTCCTTTTTTTGTATCTTGTAATCTTTTCTGATATAAAGTCTATTTTGTCTGATATTATCATAGCCACTCCAGCTCTCTTTTGGTTACTGTTTGCATGGAATATCTTGTTTTATCCTGTTACATTACTGTGCTTTACTAGAGAAAAGGTTTTCCCTGGTAACTGTGTTGAAATAGACTCCAGAGTTCTAAAATAGTTACATAAGATTTCTGAGTCCAGTACAGTTGCCTAGGTAGAAAGACAGAATCTCAGTATTTTCTGCCATCTTCCCTGACCTCACTCCTCATTTACTTTTTATTTCTAATTTTATAGGATTATAATGAGAATTTAGTCTGAAAAATCTAAAACTTCTGAATGTTTAATAAAACATATATTAATATATGTGTTTCATGGACATATGAAAACTAAATGCTTTCCTATGGAATGTTTAGTTTTAAATAGCTATTACTTCAAGCTATTTATTGCATTATTAAACTTCTCTGTGATCACTTTTATCTACTAGATGTATTCTAGAAAAAATCGAAGTCTCCAATTTTTCTTGAATTTTTAGCAAATTAATTTTGCACCTTCAGGAGTTTTCTCTATGTACTTCTCTGCTATGGTTAATGCATACAAGATTATGGCTGTTATAAGCTTATTTATAAGATTATATTTTTTTGATAATAGTATCTTTATTTTTATCTCATTCAGTGCTTTTAACCTTAAATTCTCCTCTGTATGACACTGTATTAAAACCCTAGCCTTTTCTTTATTTTGTGTATAATTTTATCTTTTCCATTCTTTTTTAATATTTATCATTCGTTTAGAGGATTTCTTTATAAATAGCATGTAGGTTTTATTTTCTTTTAGTGTAATCCGGTAGTCTATTATTAATAGTTTTATATTTATTTTATTTTTTTAAATTTATTTATTTTTTTGTGTGACATTGGTTAATGAAATCCAGTAAGTTTGAGGTGTATAATTTAACATTAAAGCATATATATATATTGCATTGTATGTTCACCTCTCATAGTTAGATTTCTTTCTGTCACGACATATTTGACCCCTTTTACCCTATTGACCTCCCCCTTTCCCCCTCCCTTACCCTCTGGTAACTGCTAGTCTGTTGTCCATGTCCATGAGTCTCAGTTTGTCCTGTTCATTGCTTTTATTTATTTTTAATTTTTAAAATATTTATTTTTTTAATTAAGTTTATTAGGGTAACATTGGTTAATATAATTATATTATTTTCAGGTGTACATTATCATTTGACATCTGTATATTCTGTTGTGTGTTTACCACCTAAAGTCTAATTTCCTTCAGCTACCATATATTTGATCCCCTTTATCCACTTCACCCTCCCCCTATCCCACTGTATTTGACCCCCTTTACCCCATCTACCTCTCCTCTCCTCCCCCACCCCCTACTCTCTGGTAACCACTAGTCTATAGTCCATGTCCATAAGTCTCTGCTTGTTTGTCCTGTTACTTTGCTTTTAGGTTTATATCTCACATATAAGTGATATCATATGATTTCCAACTTTTTATGTCTGGCTTATTTCGCTTAGCATGATTATTTTGAGGTCCGTCCATGTTGTCGTAAATGGCAGTATTTCATCTCTTCTTATAGCTGAGTAATATTCCATTGCACCACAGCTTCTTTAGCCAGTAATCTCTCAAAGGACATTTCAGTTGCTTCCATGTCCTGGCCACTGTGAATAATGCTGCTATGAACATCGATGTGCAAATATCTTTTCGGATATGAGTTTTCATGTCTTTCGGGTAGATACCCAGTAATGGGATTTCTGGATCATATGGTAGATCAATTCTTAGTTTTTTGAGGAACCTCTGTACTGTTTTCCATCATGGTTGTACCAATTTGCAGTCCCACTAGCAGTGTATGAGGGTTCCTATTTCTCCACATCCTCTCCAGCATTTATTACTTGTCCTGTTGATTATAGCTATTCTAACAGGTGTGAAATGGTATGTCATTGTGGTTTTGATTTGCATTTCCCTAATAGCTAGCGATGTTGAGCATCTTTTCGTATATTTTTTGGCCATTTGTATGTCCTCTGGGGAGAAGTGTCTGTTTATATCCTCTACCCATTTTTTGATTGAATCATTTGTTTTTTGTTATTGAGTCGTATGAGTTTTTTGTATATTCTGGATATTAGGCCCTTATCTGAGGTGTTGCTTGCAAATATATTTTACCATTTGGGTGGTTGTCTCTTTACCTTGTTGATGGTTTCTTTTGCTGAGCAGAAGCTTTTTAGTTTGATGTAGTCCCATTCATTTATTTTTGCTTTTACTTCCCTTGCTTTTAAGGTCAAATTCATAAAATCCTTTAAGTTCAAGATCCTTGAGTTTAGTTCTTATGTTTTCTTCTATGCATTTTATTGATTCAGGTCTTATATTCAGGTCCATAATCCATGTTGAGTTAATTTTGGGTTTGGTGATAGACAACAGTCTAGTTTCATTCTTTTGCAGGTGGCTTTCCAGTTTTCCCAGCACCATTGATTGAAGAGGCTTTCCTTTATCCACTGTATGTTTTGGCTTTTTTGTCGAAAATTATTTGCCCATGTAAATATGGGTTTACTTCTGGACTCTTGATTCTATTCTACTGGTCCGTGTCTTTTTTGCTGCCAGTACCATGCCGTTTTGATTACTGTTGCTTCGTAGTATAATTTGAAGTTGGGCAGAGTGATGTCTCCAGTCTCGTTCTTTTTTCTCAGGATGGCTTTGGCAATCCGGGGTCTTTTGTGCTTCCATACAAATCTGATGATTTTTTGTTCTTTTTCTTTAAAAGAACAAAATGCCGATGGAATTTTGATGGGGATTGCATTAAATCTGTATAATGCTTTAGGTAATATGGTCATTTTAACTATGTTGATTCTTTCGATCCAAGAACATGGAATATCTTTCCATTTCTTTGTATCTTCTTTGATTTCTTTTAATAAGGTCTTGTAGTTTTCATTATGTAGGTCCTTCACATGTTTCATTAAATTTATTCCTAGGTATTTTATTCTTTTTGTTGCTATTGCAAAAGAAATTATTTTTTCCACTTCTTTTTCTGACACTTCATTGTAAAGAAAAGCTATGGATTTTTGAACATTGATTTTGCATCCAGAAACTTTATTGTATTTGCTCTTGTATCTAGTAGTGTTCTTGTGGAGTCCTTAGGGTTTTTTATATGGAAAATTCATGTCATCTGCAAATAGTGACAGTTTGACTTCTTCTTTTCCTATTTGGATGCCTTTTATATCTTTCTTTCTCTTGTCTGATTGCACTTGTTAGGACTTCCAATGTTATATTGAAAAACAGCGGCAATAGGGACAGCCTTGCCTTGTTCCTGATCTTAGAGGGAAGGTTTTCAGTTTTTCACTATTAAGTATAATGTTGGCATAGGGCTTTTCATATGTGGCCTTTATTATGTTAAAGTACTTTCCTTCTATACTGATTTTGTTAAGTGTTTTGATCATAAATGGATGCTGAATCTTGTCAAAGGCTTTTTCTGCATTTATTGATGTGATCATATGATTCTTACTTTTTAATTTGTTTATGTAGCGTATCATATTAATCGATTAGCATTATGTTGAACCATCCCTGTGCCTCTGGAATGAAGCCCACTTGATCGCGGTGTATAATCTTTTTAATATGTTGCTGTATATGGTTCGCTAGTATCTTATTTAGGATTTTTGCACATGTGGTCATGAGAGATATTGGTCTGTAGTTTTTTTTGTGTGTGTTATCTGTTTTGGTATCAGAGTAATATTGGACTCATAAAATGAGTTGGGAGGTATTGCCTCCTCTTCGATTTTTTAGAAGAGTTTGAAGAGAATAGGTATTAAATCTTCTTCGAATGTTTGGTACAATTCATGGGTTAAGCCATCTGGTCCTGAATTTTTCCTTTTTGGTAGGTTTTTTGATGATCGTTTCCATTTCCATACTGCTAATTGGTCTATTTAGATTTTTCAGTTCTTCTTGATTCACCCTAGGAAGGTCGTATTTTTCTAAGTACTGGTCAGTTTCTTCTGTGTTATTATATTTGGTGTTATATACTTTTTTATAGTATTCTTGTATGATCCTTTGTATTTCTGCGATATCAGTCGTAATTTCTCCTCTTTTGTTCTTGATTTTGTTTATTTGTGTCTTCTCTCTTTTTTCTTTAGTGAGTCTAGCCAGGGGTTTGCCAATTTTATTCACCTTCTCAAGGAACCAGGTCTTTGTTGCATTTGTTGCATTTATTTTTTCTGTCATTTTTTTGTTTTCAGTATCATTTATTTCTGCGCTAATTTTGATTATTTATTTCCTTCTGCTGACTTTAGGCTTCATTTGTTCTTTCTTTTCTAGTTTTTTAAGATAAAGCGTTAAGTTGTTGGTTTGGGCTTGTTCTTGTTTTTTGGAGGTAGGCCTGTAATCATATGAACTTTCTGTTAAGACCGCTTTTGCCATCTCCCAAAAGTTTTGATGTGTTGTACTATCATTATCATTCATTTCTATGTATCTCTTGATCTCTTTTTATTTCTTCTGTGACCCAGTCATTTTTTAGTAGCATGTTGTTTAATTTCCATGTATTTGTGATTCTTCCTGATTTCTTTTTACACTTGATCTCCAGCTTCAAAGCATTATGATCAGAGAACATGGTTGGTATACTTTCAACCCTCTTCTATTTGTTGCAGCTATCTCTGTGTCCCAGTATGTGGTCAATTCTTGAGAAGGTTCCATGTGCACTAGAGAAGAATGTATAAGCAGCTGTTTTGGAATGGAAGGCTCTGTGAATGTCAGTAATGTCCAGTTGGTCTAATGTGTCATTTAAGGATGTTATTTCCTCACTGATTTTCTGTTTGGATGATGTGTCCATATCCGACAGTGGGTATTTAGGTTTCCTATTACGATCGTGTTTTGGTCTGTTTCTCACATTAGTTCTATTAGTAATTGCTTTACATAGTTTGGGGCTCCCTGATTAGAAACATAGACATTAATAAGTGTTACAGCTTCTTGATGCCTGATTCCCTTTATCATTTTGAAGTGTCCCCAGTATCTTTCTTTACCTTTTTTATTTTGAAGTCTGTTTCGTCTGATATTAGTACCACTACTCACTCTTTTCTCTGAATGCCATTTGCTTGAAATACCATTTTCCACCCTTTCACTTTGAGTTTGTATTTGTGTTTGGAGCTGAGATACGTCTCATGGAGGCAACATATGACTGGGTTTTGTTTTTTGATCCATTCTGTAATTCTCTGCCTTTTTATTGGTGAGTTCAGTCTGTTTACATTTAGGATGATTATTGAAATATAAAGTCTTCTTATAGCCATTTTATCTTTTGCTTTCTGGTAGCTCGGTGTTTCCGTTACTTCCTTGTGCTTGTGTTTCTGTTTTCTTTATTTTGATTGGCTTTGTGGATTTTGCTTCTGGTTCTTCTTGTTTTATGTTATACACTTCACTTCTGTATCTTCTGTTTGGTTACCATTATGAACGTGTAAAGGATAGTGTGTACACACACACACACACACACACACACACACACACACACACACAGTCTTCCATTTTCTTCTGCGAGTTCCTTATCTCCATTCCCCTTTGCAAATTTAGATCTTTTAATTCTCTCCTTTTCAGTCATTGTTGTCTCAATTTGTCCTTATGTATGCTGAATGTTCATTACTATCTTATTATAACAATTCACTTATTATTATTTAAGCTTATAATGCCTTGTTCCTAGTAAGGGTTACAGTCCTCTGCTTCTATTTGCCTGATAGTCACTTTACTTCTATTTATGTTTTTTTTTTTTTTTTTTTTTTTTTGGTCATTTTGTTTTGGATGAGCTGACTCCTTTCAGTATTTCCTGTATAGTACAGGCCTTGTAGCGGAGATTTCCCTCAATTTTTATATGTCTGGAAAGGTCTTAATTTCTCCTTTATATCGAAAGGAGAGCTTAGCTGGATACATTATTCTGTGCTGGTCGTTCCTTTCATTTAATAGTTTAAATATTTGATTCCATTCCTTTCTAGCTTGTAAGGTCTGAGCTGAGAAGTCCGATGATAATCTAATGGATTTTCCCTTATAAGTTACTGTTTTCTTCTCCCTGGCTACCCTGAGAATTCTATTTTTGTTGATGATTTTTGATGATTTTAATACAATGTGTCTTGGTGAAGGCTTCTTTGGGTTGAGATAATTGAGTGTTCTGTTGACTTCTTGAATTCCAAGGTCCAGATCATTCCTTAGAAATTCTCTTCCACTCTTTGTCTGAAAATGCTTTCTAATCCCTGCTCCTTTTCCTCACCTTTGATAATGCGCATTATTCTTATGTTTTCCCTCCTGATGGTATCAGCTACTTGTATTTCTCTTTCATTATTTTTCATTCTTTATTTTCTTTCTTCTTCCTTCTGATTTATTTCTAGATTTTTGTCTTTGATATCACTGATCTTTTCCTCCATTTGGTCGACTGTATTTCCCAAGCTTGTTATTTCATTTTTCAGCTTTTGCAGTGTTTTCTGTAGCTCCAGAAGTTCTATCAGTTCTTTTTGAGGGTTGGTTTCAGTCTCTTTTCTGTGCTCATCTAGCTGTTTTGTCAATTCCTGAAATTGTTGATATGACTCATTTAGGAACTTACTGAGTTTTTTCAGAAGTACCATCCTGAATTCTCTGTCATTTAAGCCACATATTTCTATGTTTGTAAGCTTATTTTCTGGAGATTTTTCTCTTTCTGAGCTGCTTTGTCACCCTGGTTGTTCATGGTGTTTAATGGACTGTTTTTTCACCTGAGAATTAATGGAAATGTGTTCAGTTTTTTTTCCAGAAAGATTTATTATATATAGGTTTCTCTGTAGCCTGCTGCAAAGAAGGTGCTTTTCTTTTGGTTTCCAGTAGGTGGCGTCTAAGCCTCTTGGATCCCTGCTTTATATAACATCTTAATCATGCCTTTTTTTTTCTTATTGATATTTAATCACACTTGCTTCCCCCAGTCTCAGCCCTGTCAGTGTTAGCGACAGTTTTGGTAGTGTTTGCTCATATTTCCCTGGTGTCCGCTGTGTTTAGTCTTAGAGGATATGGGGGAGAGGCCCACCAGGTTGGGGTATGAGGGCTGCAGCACAGCCTCGTGTTTTGTGACCGCGGATGGTAATAATCAACTGTTTTTTCTCTGCCATCCCCACTTTTCTGCTTTGTGCCCTGATGAGTGGGCATTGCCGCCTTTTGTGTGGAGCTCACAGCACACCCAGGCAGGGCTGTTCAGGGAACTCGCTGCACTTTCTCCCTTCCCCGTCCTCCTGCAGGGAGCTCCTGCATCTGCGAGAGGCAGCTTCTTTTTTTCTCCCAGTCCACCACCCTCAAGTGGGATGCTGATTTAGATGTATGTAGTCATAATCCCATAGGTGGTAGTTTCACCCCATTGGCTCGTCACTTAATCACTTAAAGGGTTCAAATGCACTTCGTTAAAGAATTTTATGATTTCTTAGACTGTCATCACCTGACTGCATTTTAAAGTATATTCAAATGTGATGGATTTATTTTATTTTACTCTGATGCAAAACCAAAGATTCCACTACAGCACAGATACCAATATATTAAAAGGTTATGAAAAAGTGGTATGAGACATGCAGGACGTGATGTACAAACTGGAGGATCAGGTCATCTCCTTTATAACTTGACACACTACATCGTCACTGAAGAACACATTTAAAATAGAACTGCAGAACTGAAACGTGGCACAAATATGACAGCTTCCAGGAATGCCTTTAAGCACCTCCCTTAGGGTGGACTTGCGATCTTTAGACTTCAGTGTGGGGAAGATTACAATTCTTTGGAAGAATAAAAAGTTTACACTTTTGAAATTTCAGAGAATTTTAAGGCAAAAACATAATGGGTTCATTTCGCTTCACCTTCAGGGACAAATCTGATGCTTTATTCGAAACCACATTAAGCTTCTAGTTCAAATTTTAACGCAACTTTGTGATCTCTTGCACTGAAGTTCTTTCCATTGACTAAAGCTCATAGGGTCAGTTTTACTCCTGTTTGAAGGGTCTGAGCATTACCCAGTCTAATCAGGCTGGCATTATTTACTTTATCAGATAGAGAAGTCCTGCAAGCCAGTTTGTATTTAGCAGTGATACCAAAATGGATGTTGTCCAGCTATCCAAACAAGGTTTGTTGACGTTTCAGTATTCTCAATCTTTTGATACGTATACCCTCCACATCCAGTGCCATTGTTCATATGAGTGTGCAGCTGGAAGTCTGCAGCCTCATAATTATTCGGTGACATTTTGAATTTGGCTATGTCAAAACTCATCTTATAGCCAGCAAAGCCATACTTCAAATGCTAACATAGCCCAGCCAAAGATGGTTGGTCCAGAAAAATCTATATCAACATTACTGCCAAAACTGAAACGATCCTGTTTATAGAAGGCCTTCAATTTCCCACTCTTCTTTCCTGAGTTCAGTCAAATACTATATCAAGAGTTAGTTTCAACCCTTAGCCAACTTATTCTCCAAAGAGATTTCTGTTCCAAGAATATTATCTATGTTCCATTTTGGCGGAGGAAGGTAAGTCCATAATTACAGACCTTGTATTTGGTCTCTGGGTTGCCTGATGTTTTCCCTGTATCAGTATAAGCATGACCAGAAGCATAAAATTCCAGTCCACTACATGACTTGATTCTCAGATCTATTTTGACCATGCCAAACCTATATCTTTTGTTGAAGACATCCTTGTCAGCATTTCCTAGGTAATAGTAAGTTAATATGTTAACACATACTCCACCCAGAGTTGGTCTCTGCTCCACTGGGGCAATGCTGAAGGTCCTGATTGCATTCTTTATTCAAGATTGTGTAAGTCACTTTACTGAGGAGAGAGCTAGTTTCCCACCTTCTGGTTCTTTTTAATCTATGTTAGCATGTATGAAAATAGTTACCTAGTTTTCAATGATATTTTTTAGTCTCCTTTGTCTCTTTTAAATTGGGATAGTCATACTTTAAATTGTTTTTATAAGCTTTCTACATTAAGGAGATATTTTGATCCTCATGCATTTATTTATTTGGCTCAAACAACAGAAATTAATTTTCTTAATTCTGGAGAAGTCCATGATGAAGATTTCAGCAGGGTTGATTTCTCCGTAAGCTTCTTTTGTTGACTTATAAGTGGCCATCTTCTCGTGTTTTCATATGGTCTTCTCTCTGGTGATCCTTGTGCATTTTAGGCTTTAGTGTTTGTATCAGTTTTACAGGGATGCAGGACAAATCACCAAAGTTTTGCTAGCTTAAAACAACAGAAATTTATTCTCTCATAGTTTTAGAGGCCAAAAGTCTGAAATCAAGGTGTTGACCTGGTGTTTTTTAACTTGTGGCAGCAGTACGCCAATGTCTGCCTTTGTCTTCACATGGTCTTTCCCTCTGTGTCTCTTTGTCCCTCTGAAGTGTTCTTCTCCTTTCTCTTATAAGTTGACCCTTGAACAATGTAGGGATTAGGGTGCCAACCCCCCATGCGTTGAAAATCCTTGTATCACTTTTGACTCCCCCAAAACTTCACTATGTTCATTGGTATCTGCAAGCAATTGATTCCAGGACCTGCACAGATAACCCAAATCCACGGATGCTCAAGTCCCTTGTATAAAATGGTGCAGAGCAATTTATACAGTTGGCCCTTTGCATCTACGAGTTCACAACCACAGGTCAAAAATACTGTTTTGATCTGTGGCTAGTTGAATCTATGGATATGAAACCTAGTGCTATGGAATGCCGATGGTATATTTTTGAAAAAAATCCACATATAAGTGGACCTGCGCAGTTCAAACTTGTGTTGTTCAGCTGTATACTGCTCATTGGGTTTAAGGCCCATCCTAAATTCTCAATGATTTCATCTCAAGACCCTTTACTTAATTACATCTGCAAAGACCATTTCTGAAAAAGGTCACCATTTGCAGATAACTAGGATTAACACTCAGGCATATCTTTTTTTGGGAGGCACGGTTTAACTCAGGACAGTGTTAACACTTAGAAGATGTTATCTCCTGAAGAATACAAATCTATTCATCTGTATTTTATCCTAGTACTTTTACACCTAAATCTTTAAGCCATCTGGAATTTATTTTGATAAAAGGTAGAGATGTAAGTTTATTTTTTATATAACAAAATAACCCAGTTAATAAACAGTGGTGCTAGGAATTAAACTTGTGACTTTATTTCAAAGTCAGCATCTTTTCTGTTATATAGAACTACCTCCTTTTAGTACTCTAACTTTAAAAACTTTGCTTATGAGGATGGTTTTATCATAAATTTTATAACAGAGAAGACTGCTGTTAACAGGCTCTATTGGCACTTTATTCATAGCTGAATGTCTAAAAAGTACTATGAGCACTTGAGCCCATTTTCTGCAGTTATCTAGGAACTAATAAAAAGTGCATTTGGGAAAGTATGTTGGAGGGCTTGGTTTGAGGCACTGACTTAATATACTATGTCTGATGCAATTGTCATTAGAGTCCTAGACATTTGGAGTATTTGCTTTTTTGCTCATATTGAAATATCTGTGTTTTCAAGGGCTACTGTTCATATTAATTTTATGAGTTTGGTCACGGTAATGGGCTTACTATCTTTTAGAGACTTTTAGTGCTAATTATAAAAGTTAAATTGACGTTTCTAACATCCTGTAATGTAATAAACGTGTTGGGACCTGAAATCTGTTGATGTATGTTTGCCATGACCACATTTTGAATTTTGGCTTTTGTAAATTGCTCAACATTGATTCTTACATAGTCTGGAAGACTATAGTGTATACTGTATAGTCTGTTCTTTTATATAATAAACATTTTATGTCAACTGCATAATTTTTTCCCATAAAATTTTGGAATGAGTTGTAAAAAACAAAACTTACTGTTGCTCTCTTATTGGTTTTTAAAGGAATGCACAAGAGAAGATGTTCTGGTGAAGACTATCACAGCTACTCATGCAAAATTTAATCCTGATTATTTTCATGACAAAAATGCCAGTAAAAGTGATTTTGACTTGACAGACCCTTTAAAGCTGGAGGCAGGGTCTCCTCATCAAAATATGCTTTTAGCATCAGATTCAGAAATAGTTTTGCCCAAGAATAGATGTTTAGATATTGAGACTCCTAAAGTATCCAATCAAAAAAATACGAACATAGCATCTTTGAAATCCATTAGTGACAATGAAATTAATTCCACTGATACTCTTCGGTCACCAACTAGTGAAAGGCGAACATGTGAACGTTATGAGTACATTGAAAAGAGTAAAGACCGTAAGTGGGCTTTTTTTTTTTTTTTTTTTAATGAAAGTAAAGAAATAAATGGGGCGTACATTTTAAATAAAGTATATCGCTAAGTGGAATTTGCCTAATCTTTCATAGTAAAATATTTAAGTGCTTTATGAATTTTAAAATGCTATATTTAGTCACAGATCTGGTGGAAAAATACTTTTCTAAATCTTTTTTTTTCTCTCATTCTCCATTATAGACTTTTACTATAATTAAAGTTGGCTTATCCACCATCAGAGAGATGCTTTTCTTTGAGAAATAGATTTTCATTTTTCTAACTAGTTTTGGGCAGATTTCAGTACTGTTGATAACTAAGATAAGTCAACTAAATAAAATTGTCATGTGTCATTTATTTTATTTTTTTAGAAACTGATCTACCACAGAGTGTGGTCTATCAAAATGAAGAAGGTAGGTGGGTCACTGACCTTGCCTATTATACATCTTTTAATGAAGAACAAGATTTAAATATGTCTCTAACTGATGAGATGAATGAAGATTTCAGATCTGGTTGTAAGTGTATAAACTACTTTATTATACCACTTTCATTGTTTCTGATGTTCTTCTGAGATTACTCTGTGTATATTGCTTGGCCACGTCAAATTCCTTCTAGAATATATAACACTTAGCTCTTCACTTGTTTTTATAGCAACAAAGGCTTGAATTAGTGTTAATCATTGCAGAGTGAACTGAGCCTTTTCCTTATGCAAGGACAGTGGGTCAGACCAACACTCTTTAACTTCAACCTTTATATTGCAGAAATGGGCTTTATTTTCCCTTAGGCTTTACTTTCTCTTTGTAAAATCTGTCTTGAACAAAAATATTTCTGATAAATGAGCAGTTACAAAAGCCAATTCATTTTGGAGTAAAAGCTAAAAAATGTCGAAATGATGGCAGAAAAGTGATGAAAGAGATAAATTAAACCTCAAAGAATGAGCACATTAGGAACATCATTTAGGTATGTTCATTAGCAGAATCTCTTACAGTGAAAACAAAACTGGTGTAGGGCTGTAGAATGCACGGCATTTTGTCTTAGTCTATGGAGATGTTGCTGTGCTGCTGAAACCTCTGGTCTCTGAGAACCTCTAAACCTGGGATGAGGAAAGCATGCAGTGGACTGTCAAGCCCAGTTTGTTTTTAGTAAAAAAAGGTGCTAGAAGAAGTTATTCTGTTGCTTGTACTAAACTCTTTTAAAATGCCTAATGATGTGGAAATACAGAGATAAATAGGGCATTTTTTCAGTCCTTAAGAAATTTTCTATTAGCTAAGAGGGATAAGACAGGAATATAAAACAATAGATAGCATCATAAGAAACACAAACCAAGTGCTTTGGAGTTTATAGGAGAAATAATTTTTGCCTGAGAGGATAGCAGAAGGATTTCAAATAAGCTTTTGAGGTAGAGTTTTAATAGGTAAATATTTTGGGGCATGAGAAATTCCAAATGGGTGGAAAACCCAATGAAGGAGAATGAGATGAGAAAGCATGGGCATGTTTTGAAAATGGTTAATAGTTTAATGTGGCCGGCATTTATGGCAAGATGTGGGAAGTGGGGAAGAGCAGTATGAGATTAAGAGATGAAGTTGGAGAGGTACAGTAGGGCCTGGGAGTGGATAGAGTTTTGACTACCCTGCCAAAGAGTTGAGACCTGTTTAGTAAGCAGTAGAGAACCACTGAAGACATGCTTGTCCAGCTTGTTTTGCATGTCTCCTGGCAGCAATGATCAGTTAAAAAGAAGATTCCTTAGGATGATGTAGAAATCTAGATGTCACAGTGGGAATGAAAATAAAGTAGCTCACAAAAGATATGGAATTACAATGGTTAGGATTTCATGACTGGATTTCAGGAGATGGTAGAAAGGAAAGATTGAGGTTTGTGGTCCGAGTTATTTGAGAAAATGCCAATACCATTAACTGAGATGGGGAAAATCAGAAGAAATTGTAGAATTTTGGATGATTATGGTTTGAGGTTAAGATACTCAGTAGTTGGAAATATGAGTCAAATTAGAAGTTAAGTTACAGTTAGAACTTGCTCAATGATATCTTGATTTAGAAAGGACAAAAAGGGTATAGACTGGACAGTAGATACTGACATTGTCACCTAAAAAGTCAATGATGATGGAATTCTCATGTGTTGCTGGTGTAAGTGTAAATTGATCCACCATTTTGGAAATTTGTTTGGCAGTATCTTATTAAGGTGAACCTTTCTGACCAAGTATATACCCACTTTATGGGGTATATATGTTCACCAAATGACATATACTAAAATGTTTATAGCAGCACTATATGTAATAGCCCCAAACTAGAACCTCCAAAAAAAATTTTTTTTTTTTTAGGCGAGGCAACCCTTGGTTGACCTCACATATTATAAAGACCTTGTCAGCTTACCATCCCTTATTTTTTATGCCTACAGCACCCGATCTCACCAGGTGGTCTCCCATCCAGGTACTAACCAGGCCCAAACCTGCTTAGCTTCCGAGATCAAACAGGATCCAGCTTGTTCAGGGTAGCATGACCGTAGACACAAAATTCTTATTAACAATGGGATCGATTGTGTTTACTCATATATTCGAATGCTATGTAGCAATAAGAATGATGTATAGCCACTTGTAGCTGCATGAGTGAATTTTGCAAATATATTGAATGAAATAAGGCTTACTAAGAATACATACTATCAAATTCTGTTCTTATACAGTTCAAACATACCCTGTTCTATGGAGTAAGAAACAAGGGTAGCAGTTACCCTTTGGTGGGCATGTTGTGATGGGAAGGACAGGGAGGAAGCTCGAGAGGCCTTTTGGGTGCTGGCAGTCTTCTGTTTCTTGATCTGGGGTGTTGATGTGACTACACACATTTGTTCAGATTGTGAAAATTCATTGAGTTTTATACTTATATATACTTCTTATAAGTATATTACGCTTTGGTAAAAAGATTTTAAAAATTAGTCTTCAAATTGAGAAAAAATATTTCCAATTTATATTACAGATGAAGGGCCCATTTCCCTAATATGTAAATAGTCCTCATAAACAAAAAGACCAACTACTCAGTATAGAATTGGGCACAGTATGTAAACAGACAATTTATAGAAAAAAATAAAAATGGTTGTTAAATATGCAGAAAAAAGGTTCATTCTTACTTATGGAAAGAAATGCATAGTAAAACCACCCTATTTCTTAGTTATTTCATTAGCAGTTATCTAAAAGTTTGGTAATAAAACTATTTAGGTAAGAGTGTGAGGTAAATAGATATTCTGGTGCATTATAGGCACAGCCTCTAGGTGCAGCAGTATTGCAGCATCTAGCAAAATTACAAATGCACATACCCTGTAACCAGGTCATTCTCCTGGGAATTTATTCTTCAGATAGACTTGCATGAATGGTATGTGATGTATGTGCAGTGTTATTGCTTGCATATTGTTTATAATAACAAAAGGATGGAAGCAATGTAAATATACAAAATAGAGGACCGATTAAGTAAGGTACATTCATACAAGGAAATGCCCCGTGGCTATAAAAAAAGGTAAAGGAGCTCATTTAGGTACTGATATGGAATGATCACCAGAATAAATAATTTAAAATCCAAGACATAGAAAAGCATATAAAATATTCTAACATTTGTATAAAAAGATAGGAGAGGGAAGGACACATGTATTTGTAAATGCTTACATTGGAAAGATTTTAAAAAAGAAGAAATGGATTACAGGAATCCCTAGCTACTTGAACTCAAAAATCAAATAGATTCAAATAGTGAGAGATTTCCGGGATACTTTATACACTGATTGCTTCTGGAGGTGTGGTAAGTGGGGTTAGGGATGTGGGAGAGACTTTTCAGTTTTGTATTTCCTTTTATGTTATTTGGTTAACTTCTAAAAAGTCTTTATTGAAGCATGATATACATGTATATACCTTTTGAATTTTGTATTATGTGGACATATTACTATTAAAGGAAAAATAAATAGATAATGGAGGACTTTAATGAAACCATCTTCATGGAAGGATAGCATGGGTGGTAAGGAAATGGAGAAAATGATTATGGAAAACTATTAAGTTTGATGGAAGGAAAGGATGAATTAGATCAAGGGACATTAGGACTGGGGGAGCATGAATAAAATGGGAGCCTTTTTATAGGAAGTGGAAAGGGAATCTTGAAAATGTAAGAGAAGATATTCAGAATAAGATTGGACCAAGGACATAATTTTTTAGTGTCAAAATAATTTTAAATGAAAACTTAACCTACTTAAACTTTATTCAGAAACCTTACTAGATACTACTTCTCTTCCCCATTTCTGCTCTCTCTGAAAGTTCCATATATCTGTGGTACTTTAATTCCGCCAATAGCCTAGAATTTAAACACTGGGCAGAGGCTGGAGAAAAGGGGAGTGGGACATAAGGGCTGTTTCAAAATTTAACAACTAAAACATTCAGGTGACATTTGAAAGGACTATTGGATTTGGCAAATTAATTGGGCATAGGCTCATAAAAATGAAGTTCTGCTTTCTCATAATTTATGACTTATTTCTGATGAACATACAAAGTTACTATAGATTTTTATCTGAAGAATCTCTTAAAATTCACAGAAAAAGTACTTAGGAATATAATGTGACATTTGGAGCTATTTATGTAAGAATTTAAAAATGTAATATTTAACTCATTGAAGTAAATTAGGTTTTCCGGGTTACCTTCTTATAGGCTAATTTCCTACTTCTCTTGGCTGCTAGATATGGCTGGTTGATACTTTCACATTTTAGGGCAGTGGTTTTATAACTTACTTTGAGTTATGGGACCCCCACAGAGAATCTTCATAGAAAACTTTGTATGGAAGATAATATTTTGCATGTGATTTCGGGAGCTTCATGGTTCTCCTGGTGTTCACTCATAGACTTCTAGGTTAGAATGTGTTTATGTAAGAAATGATGTGTTCCCAGGGTAAAGAACCAGCACTATCCTTACAAGTAACAATCCAGAACTCTCTTTTTGGTGCTCTACTTTTCCTGACTGGAAATATGCTCCTGTATCTATTCTCATTTTGTCTCAAGATGTTAATGTTTGGACTGTGAGGGTTTCCTAAAGGGCAGTTTGGATCTGATTAGCCTTTGATGGACTAATGAGAGTAGGAGATAGCTCTTGTATTTGGTCTACAAGTGTACTGTCCCTTCTGGGTTGCTATTCACTCTTCCAATTTCTGCTACTATCTTGAAGTACCAGGTAGAGGCCCAGAGTGGGCAACAGACAGACAATCTTGAGTCTAGCCTGCAGACTTTTCTGAGTTAGCCAACATGTTTAAAATTCTTGTTAATTTTAATGCCTTGAACAAGACCATATGCTTTTTAGTTTGCTACTGTCTCACCCCTCCCTCTAGTGTTACACCTGGCCCTCTTTACTCATTGGCCATTAGCCTCTGAGGCATTTTAATTTGTGGCCTTGGCTTAGAGGTTGAAGGTATCTGGACCCATTCATTTCCCTGAGGTGAACTGAGGTGCTTATAAGACCTTTAAAGACAGACAACTGGATGACCACTTGTCCCTGTTTTCCTAGGCTGTGGGGTTTGCTGGGATGTCAGACTTTTACTTTCAAAAACTGGGACAGTCCTGGGCAAACAGGTGGTTGGGCACCCCAGCAGACATCTTCATGACGAGTTTATTGAATGTCTTGTCAGTCTGATGGTTCCTGATGAAATCCCACCTGTTTTCATGGGCAAGAGTACCTTATTAACTCATATATGCCAGATCTTCAAAGCTGAAATGAATGTGAATCTTTTAAAAACAAAAAGCTTACATTGTAAAGCCTATTTAGTAAGTTAGGGCACATTAATAACTGATGAAATCAGTCACAGTACGGTGTTCATTACCCAAAGTTTGAGAACCACAGACTTATGTACTTAATACAGATGTGTCAGTCATGTGATAGAAGCTTTCACGGACTTTAAAAATTTTTATTTCTTTAGTATTTCATTGTCCTCATTAGGCTTTTAGTTTTATGTATATGCTAGTATTTAGTAAACATTAGTATAATTTTACAAACCTGTTCTTTTTTTAAGCTGAGGCATTGGATTTGATTGCACAAGATGAAGAAGAATTTAACAAAGAGCACCAATTTATGCAGGTTTGTATTTTATTGGCATTAACCAAAGTTTAAACATTTTTCTGTATGTATTTCAATGTAGGCAAATTTTTCATTTCTTTCTGACTATATATAAAGTTAGTATAGAATTATATCTTGTTTCTCACATTTAGATAATTTCTATTTTTTCCTTCACACTCTGAATTAATTGAAAAATAACTGGCATACTAAAATGCTTAATTTGCTTAAAATCACCTTAATAATTGTTAAAGATATTTTCCTAGTTTTTAACCATGTTTTGAAATGAGGTAATGCTATTTGTTTTTATTGAAGATGTATTCCTTTGTAAAGATTTGTATTAATGAAAGTCAGTGTTTGATTCAGCAATATATTAAAACAATGCATATTACAACTCAAGTATGAAAAATGAATTTTTCTTCTTCTGGACTTTATTATCTGTGTGAGCTCTTTAAGCATGAATTTGTCCAATTTAAAAATTTAAAATGTTTAAATTTTCTTAGATAAATTTATTTTTGCATATGAAAAGAACAAAAAGAAGGCTTGTTGGGGAAATAAAATGAAACAATAACTTTTTTCCTAGGAAGAAAATATAGATGCACAGAACACTTCACTTGCACTAGGGGATACATCTTGGGGAACTTCAATTAATTACAATTTGTTGAGGAAGTCACTTAGCACATCAGATCTGGACAAAGATGATGCCAGTTATTTACGTCTATCTTTAGGAGAGTTCTTTGCTCAAAGATCTGAAGCTCTTGGTTGCCTCGGTGGTGGTTACAATGTGAAAAGAGTAAGTATGGTATGTGCTAGGAGTGGTTAAATTGACCAGCCCTTATATTTTGAATATTATGATGGCATAGCTAGAGCATAGTATCTTTAAAGCAGAGACAGAATAGGGACACAGTAGAATAGTGGTGAAAAGCTTAGATTTACTAGTATGTCAGACCCTGACTCCAGTCCTAGTTCTGCCTTTTAACTATTTCTGTTACATGGAACAATTGACTTAACTCTTCCATGCCTTCTAAAATGGAATGCTATTTTATATAGGGTTTCATAGGAATTAAATGGGATGGTGCATATAAAGCATTTAGCACTAAACTTAACATGCAGTAATTATTCAGTACCTGTTAACTAATTTTGTTATGTAATTGGTTAGTGGGAAGAATTTAAAGATTCATTTTTTTAACCTGTTGTGTAAAAACATATTTTGAAATATAAACCATCTTATTGGTTTAATAACTGTTCATCTCTAATAATTTAAGTTTCAATGGAAAAAAAATTATTTCGTTGAAATCATTTAGCTAGGTTACCAATATTAACATAAAATAGTATAGAATTTTTTAAAGCTGTTAAAACTTAAGGAAATAATTTACATGTTTATTTTGTAGCCATCATTTGGTTATTTTATTAGATCACCAGAGAAGAGAGAACCTGTTGCTTTAATAAGAAAATCTGATTTATCAAGAAGTAATTTGGAAAAAGAAATGGCTCATCTTAACCATGATCTATTTTCAGGTAATGGATTACATAAAAGAGTTTAGTAACCCTTTTTTTAATTTTAAACCTATAAATTAAGTAGTTGTGTGATTCTGTTCTTTATGAGTGAAAATGTATAAACAAATCACTTAGAATTTTTGCAGTATTACAGATTTGATTTTTATATAACCCCAGATTGCCTTTTCAATCTGAAGTGGAAACAAGTCAGACAGAATCTACCAAAATACATTTGTAAAAACCAAAGTAAATGAAAATAATTTGTTCAAAGGGGCAGTTAACTTTGTCTTATTTAAATAATTTGAGTTGATGAATTATAACTATTATATATACTATTTAGGTAGACTTTGTTAGAGATTTATTTTAAGATTTGGATAGTCGTGAGTATGATAAATATTTGTGATAAATATTTAAAATCAAACTTTTTTGGTTAACATACAGTGATACAATAGCAACTTTTTGCTAATACAATGCTTAGTCCTACATATTATATAAAATTGTATAAGATATGCTTCAGTCTTAAAGAGCCTATATACTAATAGGGGAGTTAGAATAAAGAGGCTATATCTGTAATTAGTTGAGTTTCTCTTATTGTAAAGAAGTGGTTTTTAAATTCAGCTTATTGTATATGTGTGAAATGTTTAAAATTGAAAATACTGAGTGATTTTTGTCAGTATCTGCAGGAGAAAAACTAAAATCCAATCTTCTTCAAAGTCCAGTTTTTGCAGAATTAAGCCAAATTAACAACGATATGGTCCTTTGTCCTAGTGACTACACATTTTGAAGATGACTGATATTTGGAGAAAAAAAGATGCCTTCCTTGGCAATTATATTGAGTGATCCTTATCTCACAGATTGTTTCCGTGAGATAGTGTATAGATAAATGGAATATTATGTATTTCCTACAGGAGACTTAAAAGAACAATCCAAGGCACAACTAAGTGAAGGATCAATTACACTTCATGCTGAAGAACTGGAGAGTATTTCACAAGTGGATGAAAATGATGTGACATTAACTGCCAGTAAAGACAAAACAGAGGTATTGCAAGCCTTTCATTAAGAAAAGCTAAAATCACATTGTCATAGAAGCCTAAGTTCAAGATAAGTTCACATGTGAAAAATATGGAGTATAACATGATTGGTCCTTTTTTTGGATTCAATTTTATTACAAGTGTCTTAAATTTTTGAAAACATTTTTTATCAAGGTATTATAAACATACAAAGGAGTTTGTAAAACAAACTTAGTGAGTTATCATAACTTGTACACCTGTGCACACCCCAGATCAAGAAAGAGAACATTGCCAGTAGCCCAGAAACTTATTTTGCCACCACTGAACACTACTTCCTCTTGTCTGACCTCAGCACTATATTAATTTCGTCTGTTTTTGAACTTTATATACAAGAAATTACATAGCATGTATTCTTTTTTTTTTTTTTACTTACATTTGCTAGATACAACTATTAACTATAATAGAAGCTTATTTTCATTACTGTGTAGTATTCTATTATATGACTATTTTGCAGTTGATATATCCATTCTACTGTTGATGGACATTTGGAACTCTATCTTATGTAAGTACAACACAGGGCCTGGCAGGGGGCTCTCTCTTCCTTCCTTCCTCCACTGTGTCTTCCCATGACACAGCAGCCCCACTCTTTTTCCAAATGCCCCATACCATTTTTGATCCACTCTCAGCTTTCAAGTCTAACCCCAGGACTCTTCCACCTTCTTCGGCCTCCAGGTAGCCCATTCCCTGCCTCCTCCATGTTTCCGTACTCCCTTGCTGCCAATTCTACCACCCGTCCTTCTCCCATTTGACTAGCGTCCTTACCCCGTCCTCACAGCCATGATCCTCACCTACCTGATCCAACACAAGCGGCCCATTCTCCTACTCCCCCACTCTTACCCTGGACAGTCTGTTTGCCCACAGCAGGGCTTTGGACCACTGGCAAACACACTGCTCCTGGGACCTTGGCTGCTGTCAAGCCCATTGCCCAGCCAGGCTGGGGCAGCCAGAGACTGGGTCCTGGGCGCAGAGGGTTGGCTAATATTTTATTAGGCCTGGCCAGCACCTCAGAAGGCCTTTGAAGACCCCATGTTCCCTCCACGATCCATGCTGCCAGGCACAGTCCCTTTCCTCCTGAGGCAAGGAAGTCAGAGGGCTGAGGAGAACGTGCTAGGCCCAGGCGTGTGCGGTGCAAAAGAGAAATGCCTCTGGAGGCCTTGAGAACCCAGCTGGGAAGCCTCCTAGACGTCAGGGGCCTTCATGTGTTTATGTGTCTGTATCAAACAGGCACAGCCAAGGCTTGCCTCATTTTCCCAGCTGGCTGTGGGTGTGCTGGAACTGTTCTATGTCCTTCCATCTCTAAAGAACTGAATTCAAATAGGACTGAGCTCTAATAGGTTTCTGGCTGGGAGTTTACAGTGTCCCTAGTGTCCCTGTGTGTGTGTGTGAGAGAGAGAGAGTGTGTGTGTGTGAGAGAGATATTGTAAATATTGTAGCTGTATAAACAAGTCTTGATATCTAGTAGAATAAGTCCTCCCTATTATATTTCTTTAAAAGTATCTTGGCTATTTTTGGCACTTTGCATTTCCATATGTATTTTAAAGTCAAATTGTCACTTTCCACAAACTAACCAAACAGCAGTCCTGTTGGGCTTTTAATTGGGATTGCATTTAATCTAAAGAATAGTAAAATTGACATCTTTATAATACTGAATCTTCTAATTCATGAAAATTTTACATCCCTCCATTGAGGTTTTATTTCTCTCTGTATTTTATGATTTCTTTGTGCAAAGATTTTGTACATCTTTTGTTAGGATCTATTCCTAAGTTATTGAAACACGATTTTAATATTTTCTTTCTTAAATTTATTTTCCATTTGTTATGGCTAAACAGAAAATGCACTTTTTAATATATTCAGCAACTGTGCTAAATTGAATATTAACTCTAATATCTAAATTCTTGGATTTTTCTCTATGTACAGTTATATCATCTGAGAATAACAGTTTTATTCCTTTCTTCTATACTTTTATTTCCTTGTTTGGTCTTACTTGATTCTACCTTGGAATAATGTTAAATAAAAGTGATGATGCCAGGTTTTCCTGATGCAGTGGGAAAGCTCTTCAGTATTTTATCTTTAAATTTCAGGTATGCTGTAGGTTATTCTTTAGCATTGAATTAAGAAAATTCCCATCTAACATTTTTTGTCTAGAAAATTTTTAAATTATTTTATATTTTATTTGTTTCAAGTATATAGTACATTGGTGCAACATTTATATAGTTTATAAAACGATCCCACTAATTGCTTTCTCTCCCCTGGCCCTCCACCTAGCCAATACATTAATGCTAACTGCATTCCCTATGCCGTGCTCCCCATCCCCATGACCATCTATCAACCACTGATTTGTACTACTTTAACCCTTCACCCAATTCAGTCCCTCAACCCGCCTTGCCTCTTTGTTATTTTGTTGTCATGTTGTATGGGTCTGTCTGCAGCTTGTCCTCTATCTTTGAGAGTCTGTTTTTGATTAATTTGTTCTTTTTGTTCCCTAGATTCCGCATATAAGTGAAAGTATGTGATATTTCTCTTTGTCTGACTTATTTTACTCAGCATAATAAACTCTAGGTCCATCCATGTTGTTGTAAATGGTAGGATTTCATTTTTTTTAATGGCTGAGTAATATTCCATTATATATATGAACCATAACTTCTTTATCCAATCATCTGTTGATGGGCATTTAGGTTGCTTCCATATCTTGGCTATTGTAAGTTGTGCTGCCATGAACATAGGAGTGCATAGATCTTTACAAACTATTGTTTTGTTTTTCTTTGGGTAAATACCCAGAAGTGCAATTGCTGGGTCAAAAGGTATATCCATTTTTAATTTTTTGAGAAACTTCCAGAGTGTTTTCCATACTGGATGTACCAGTTTGCAATCCCACCAAGAGTGTTTGAGAGTTCCCTTTTCTCCACTTCCTCACCAACACTTGTTCTTTGATTTATTGATGATAGCCATTCTGACAGGTGTGAGGTGATATCTCATTGTGGTTTTAATTTTAATTTCTCTGATGATTAGTGACTTTGAGCATCTTTTCATATGTCTGTTGGCCATCTGCATTTCCTCTTTGGAGAAGTATCTGTTCAGGTCTTCTGCCCATTTTTTAATTAGATTGTTTGTTATTTTGTTGTCAAGTTGTATGGGTTATTTATATATTTTGGATATTAATCTCTTATCAGATGTATCATTAGGGAATATCTTCTCCCATTCAGTTGGTTGTCTTTTTGTTGAAAACTTTTTAGTTTGATGTAGTCCCATTTTTTAATTTTTTTCTTTTATTTCCCTTGCCCAAGGAGATATAGCTGAAAAGAAATTACTGTTAGCAGTACCAGAGAGTTTACATGTTTTCTTCTAGAAGTTTTATGGTTTTGGGTCTTACATTTAAGTATTTAAATCTATTTTGAGTCTCTTCTCGTATACAGTGTAAGGTGTTCCAGTTTCTTTTTTTGCATGTTTCTGTCCAACTTTCCCAACACCTTTTATTGAAGAGGCTGTTCTTTACCCCATTGTATATTCTTACCTCCTTTGTCGTATATTAAGTTAGCGTATAGGTGTGGATTTATTTCTGGGCTCTCTATTCTGTTACATTGATCAATGTATCTGTTTTTATGCCAGTACCAGGCTGTTTGATTACTGTAGCCTTGTAGTATAGTCTGATATCAGGTAGTGCGATACCTCCAACTTTGTTCTTCTTTCTCAAGATTATCATGGCTATTCAGGGTTTTTTATGGTTCCATATAAATTCAGATTTAGCTCTCTGAAAAATGCCTCTGAAACATTGGTATTTTGATAGGGATTGCATCGAATCTATAGATTGCTTTGGGTAGTATGGCCATTTTAATGATGTTGATTTTTCCTACTTCTGAGCACAGTATATACTTGCATTTATTTGTATCTTCTTCAGTTTCTTTTTTCAATGACTTATAATTTTCTGAGAACAGATCTTTTACCTCCTGGTTAATTAGATTTCTAGGTATTTTATTGTTTTCAATGAAATTATAAATGGGATTGTTTCTTAATTTCTCTTCCCAACAGTTCATCTTTGGTGTATAGAAATGCCACTGACTTCTGAATATTTATTTTCTATCCTGCTACTTTTCTAAATTCATTGATCAGTTCTAACAGTTTTTTGGTTGAATCTTTTGGGTTCTCTATGTATAGTATATGTCATCAACAAATAACAAGAGTTTTACTTCTTCCTTTCCAGTTCACATACCATTTATTTCTCTTTCTTATTGCTGTGGCTAAGACTTCCAATACAGTGTTGAAGTGGAGTGGTGAAAGTGGGGAAAGGTGTCTTATTTCTGATCTTAAGGAAATCGGTTTTAGCCTTTCCCCATTGAATATGATGTTAGCTGTAGGTTTGTCATATATGGCCTTTATTATGTTGAGGTATGTTCCCTCTGTTCCCACTTTGCTGATAGTTTTTATAATGAATGGATGCTAGATTTTGTCGAACACTTTTTCTGCATCTGTTGATATGATCATATGTTTTTTATCTTTTGATTTGTTAATGTGGTGTATCATATTAATTGATTTGCGGATATTGTACCAGCCTTACAACCTAGGAATAAATCCAACTTGATCATGGTGTATGATATTTTTAAGGCATTGCTGAATTTGGTTTGCTAATATTTTGTTGAGGATTTTTGCATCAATGTTCATAAGATGTATCGGCCTATAGTTTTCTTTTTTTGTAATGCCTTTGTCTGGTTTTGGAGTCAAGGTAATCGTAGCCTCATAAAAGGAGTTAGGGAGCCTTCTCCTTCACGAATTTTTTGGAATAGTTTGAAAAGAACAGGTGTTAATTCTTCTTTGAATGTTTGGTAAAATTCACTTATGAAGCCATCTGGTCCAGGACTTTTGTTTTGGGGAGGTTTTTGATTACTTATTTTATTTCATTGGTGGTGGTCAGTTCAGATTTTCTGTTTTTTCTTGACACAGTCTTGGGAGATTGTATGTTTCTAGTAATGTATCCATTTCTTCCAGATTGTCTAATTTGTTGGCGTATAATTGCTCATAGTATTTTCTTAGGATCTTTTCTATTTCTGTGGTGTCCGTAATTATTTCTTCTCTTCATTTCTGATTTTATTTGAGTCCTTTCTCTTTTTTCCTTGATGAGTCTGGTTAAGGGTCTGTCAGTTTTGTTTATCCTTTCAAAGAACAAGCCCTTCATTTCATTAATCTTTTGTATTGTTTTTCTAGACTCTATTTTGTTTATTTCCACGCTGATCTGTATTATTTCCTTCCTTCTACTCACTTTGGGCTTTGTTTGCTGTTCTTGTTCTAGTTCTTTTAAGTGTAAGGTTATAGTGTTTATTTGAACTTTTTCTCGTTTCTTGAGGTTGGCCTGTAATGCTGTGAATTTCGCTCTTAGGACTGCTTTTGCTGTGTCCCATAGATTGTGAGTCGTTGTGTTTTCATTTTCATTTGTCTCTAAGTAATCTTTTGATTTCTTCCTTGATCTCATTGATAACCCATTTATTGTTTGGTAGCATATTATTTAGCCTCCATGTGTTTGTGTATTTTCCAATTTTTTTTTTTTTTTTTTGGTAATTGATTTCTAGTTTTATACCATTGTGATTGGAGAGGACGGTTGATATGATTTCAGTCTTCTTAAATTTATTGAGACTTGTTTTGTGTCCTAAGGTGGTCTATTATGGAAAATGTTCCATGTGCACTTGAGAAGAGTGTGTATTTTGCTGCTTTGAGGTGAAATGCTCTGAAAATATTAAATCCATCTGGTCTAGTGTGTCTTTTAGGCCTATTGTTTTCTTGCTGATTATTTGCCTGGAAGATCTGTCTATTGGTGTCAATGGAGTGTTAAAGTGTAGTTTGTTTTCAGAGATTGAATCTTGTCAAATGCTCTTTTGCATCTATGAAGACAAACATGAGCTTTCTTTGTATTAATATATAATTATATTAACATATAATTATATAAATGTATGTATAATTATATATATGTGTGTGTATATATATACATATATATACATGTGCGCCTTACTGTTGAATTGTACACCTGAAACTTACTGGATTTCGTTAACTGATGTCACTATAATAAAAATAAATTATAAATAGATTGATTGATTGATAAATAAATAAATAGTTTTTGAATGTTAAACTGTTCTGTACTTGGACTAAACCTCACTTGTGTATTATGTGTTATCCTCTTTATAGATCATTAGATTCAGTTTACTAATTGTTTAGAATTTTTCTTCTTTGTTTATGAGTGAAATGAATGCTCTTTCTTATAATCTTGGTTTTGGTATGAAGATTTTACTGGTCTGATTTTTTTCCATTTTCTGGAAGAGTTTGTAAGATGGTACAATTTTTCTTTAGATTTTGGTAGAAAACTGGTGAAAACTTCTATGTCTGAAATTAAAAGTATTAAAAACTAATACTTTATAATAGATTCAATTTCTTATTAGATATAAGGCTATTCTGATGTTTCAATATTTTTTTGTAGTTTAGTAAGTTGTTTTCTGGGAGTTGTAATCTTTTATCTGAACCTGAAAATATATCACTATAACATTGACCATAATATCCTCTTATAATGTTATTTAATATGTTAGGTTCTTAAGAAATGTCCTACTTGTTATTTTTAATATTAGCTATTTTGCTTCTCTCTTTTCCTTGGTCAGTCTTGCCAAGTATTTTTCAATTTTATTTTTAAAATTTTACATTCTCTTTTCTAGTTAATATTTTTTGGTCTTTATTTCTGTCCTAGATTCTGTGGACTTAATTTGGTTTTCTAAGTTCTTGAGATTACTGCTTAGCTTGTTTATTTTTTTGCTTTTTTGCTTTTTTTATATATGCATCTGAAGGTATGTTTCCCTGAAAGCAGGGATATTTTTGCATCTCCTTTTTTCATCCCATATGTTTTTATATATTTTTATTATTTCATTCAATGTATTTTCTAATTTCTCTGATCCATCTGTTTTTTAAAGTTTATTGCTTAGTTTCCAAACATTTAGAGATTTTAAAATACTGATTGTAAGCCAGTTGTACTATAGTCAAAGAGTTTTTGGTTTTAGTCCTTTGAAATGTGTTGAGACATGATATATATTTCAACATTTGTTTAGTTTTTGAAAATGTTCTCTATGCACTTGAAAGAAATGCCATTGGCGCAATTGTTGGTTGCCCTCTTCTGTATATTTCATTTAGGTAAAATTTGTTAAATCATGATCAAACTGTGTTCTTAGAATTATTCTTTCAGTTAATTATTCTTTCAGCTTGTTCTTTCAGTGACTTAGGTGGGTTTGTTTATTATTTATCATGAGTCTGTCAGTATTTCTTTTAAGATTTTCAAGGCTAAACAAAACTCATAGATACAGAGGACAAATTGGGGGTTGCCAGAGGGGGAGGGATTTTTGGGGTGAATGAAATGGGTGAAGGGAGTTAAGAGGTACAAATTTTCAGTTACAAAATAAATAAGACATAAGGGTGTAATTACAAATAAAAATAAGTACTAGTTGTAATGTGCAACATGATGAGAATAGTTAATAATGCTGTATGATATGCAGTCATGCATCGCATAAAGGCGTTTTGGTCAGCCAAGGACTGCCTACGTTGGAGGTCCCATAAGATTATAATGAAGCTAAAAAATTCCTGTCACCTAGTGAAATCATAGCTGTCATAACATCGTAGCACAACACATTACTCACATGTTTATGGTGATGCTTGTGTAAACAAATGTATTGTTTAATGCCAGTTGTATAAAAGTATAGCAGATACAATTATGTGTAGTACATACTAATTGAGAATGGTCAACAACTGTTACTGGTTTTTGTATTTACTATTTATTATTATTTTAGAGTGTAGTCTTTTTATATATATAAAAAAAACAACGTGTCGTGTTAAGCCAGCAGAAGCCTCATGCATCTCATGTTTACCCATCATTTTCTTTTGTGCTTGATTTAATCTTATGTCGTAGCTCTTAAGTATAAAAAAATCCACTGCTAATGTTGCTAATAAGAAGCCATATCAGGTGATTGACCTAGAAACAAAATTAAAAGTTACTGAGGACTACGAAGGTAGAAAATCAGTAATGGTTATTGCTCACCAGTCAGGCATGTTCCATTCCACCATAGCTACGATCTTGAAGAATAAGAACAAAGTGATGGAAGCTGCTAAAGGATCTGCTTCACTTAAGGCAATAAAACCAACAAAAATTTAAGAAGTGCATATATCAGACTTGGTGAAACTTCTCACTACCTGGATTAAAGACCAGATACAGAAGCGTATCCCTCTCTGTACCATGACGATCACAGCAAAAATGAAAAATTTGTTTGCAATGTTGAAGAAAAAGCTGGACTCAACTACAATGTTGAAATTACTGCTAGCTCCAGATGGTTTAACAATTCAAAAATCATTCATTACATAATCTGAAAGTGAGTGGTAAGTCTGCCAGTGCTGATGAGAAGGCAGCTGAAGAAATTTTTGAAACTCTAGATAAGCAGATTGTGGAGGAAAATTACTTACCAGAGCAAATATTCAGTATGGGTGGAACTTTCCTGTTCTGGAAACAGATGCCTGAAAAGACTTGATCCATAAGGAGGCCAAGACAGTTCCAGTTTTCAGGGCTTTTAAGGACAGGATAACAGTCTTGTTTCGGATCAGTGTTGCAGGCTACAAATTGAAACTGTGATCTGGCACAGTGAGAACCCCAGGGCCTTCAAGCATGTCAGTAAGCACACACTGCCAGAGTACTGCAGAATCAATAAGAAGTCATGGATGACTCATCTCCTCTCCCAAGATCCCTTCCTGAATTGCTGTGCCAGCGGAATGGAGAAGAACTGTTTGGAGAATGACATACCTTTCAAGATTTTGCTTATCATTGACAGTTCTCCCAGACATCTTCCTCTTATTGATGTTCTTCATCCCAATATCCAGGACACCACCTCTAAGATCCAACCAATGGGTTGAAGAGTTACAGCAGCTTTTAAGTCCTACTACCTGAAGTGGACCCTTTTCTAGGCTATTGCTGCAACTGAGGAAGACACTGATGCAATTCTAGAAGGATTGCAACACCTGGGACTGCATCAAGAATCTTGCTTGGGCTTGATGTGATGTCACTAAGAAGTGTATGAATGGCATTTGAAAGAAGACACAAGGTTCATTCATGGATTTTCCAAAGATTAGGAGGTTGCAAAAATCAGCGAGGCTGTGGTTGAGATGGCAAACAACTTTAACCTGGGTGTGAATGGGAATGACATTGAGGAACTCCTAGACATGGTTCCTGAGGAACTGACTAATGAGGAGTTGTTCCAGGTAGAACAGGAGTGCATAGCTGAAGAAGAGGCAAGAGAAAAGGAAACTGCTGGAGAAGAAAAAGAACGCTCAAGAAAATTAACAGGAAAGGGTTTAGCAGAAGTTTTTGCAGACTTCAACAAGCTCCTGAACCCTTTTCCTGTTTGCCCTGAGATAACTTGTGGATTACAGCCCTAACCTTACCTTCAAAATTTGCCATGAAATATCTCGCTTTTGTTATTTTCGCATTGCTCTAGTATATTGATGGTCTTTGGAAACATTATATCATTCTATTTATAGCATTCTATTTTTAGTAGTTCACTCGCTGGAAATGTTGTAGCCTAGAAAACATAGCTATATTCCTACATGAGCTGCACATTCTTTTCTAAATGAGAAAAGGGTTAAAGATGTTGAAAACATGGACCCCAAAACAAAAAGATTTTCATTCATGGAGAGGAATGTTCATGGTGCTTTATCTGCTTACAAGCAAATCTGTGATGGAAAGAAAAACAAAGCAACCGTTACCATAGGTATATTTTTAAAAAGAGTGATACCTCCTCAAGAAGAGCCTCAGGCAGGTCCTTCAGGAGGTATTCCAGAAGAAGGCATTGTTAACATAGATGGCAGCTCTATGGGTGTTACTGCTCCTGAGCACCTTCCATGGGACAAATATGGAGGTGGAAGACAGTGATATTGATGATCTTGAATCCTAACCCTGTGTAGGCCTAAGCTAACATGTGTTTATCTGTTGTTAGTTTTTAACAGAAAAGTTTAGAAATAAAAAAAAATTTAATTTAAAAATAGAAAACTTATGGAATAAGGATATAAAGAAAATATTTTGTACAGCCGCACAATGTGTGTTTTAAGCTAAGTGTTACTACAAAAGAGTTGAAAGTTTAAAAGTTTAAAAAATTAAGTTTATAAAGTGAAAATGTTACAGTAAACTTTTATTATTATTAAAGAAAAACAATTTTTTATGAATTTGGTGTAGCATAAGTATATGTTGTTTATAAAGTTTATAGTAGTGTGCAGTAAGACCCTAGGTCTTAACACAAAGCAACTTGTCCTGCAGGCGCCATTCGTGGTAAATGCCCTACACATGTGTACCATTTTTTTTATCCTTTATACTATATTTCTACTGTACTTTTTCTATGTTTAGATATATAAATGCTTAGCATTGTGTTTTAGTTGCCTACTGTATTCAGTACAGTAACATGCTGTACAGGTCTGTAGCCTAGGAACAATAGGCTATACATCTAGGTTTGTTAAGTACTCTCTGATGTTCACACATGACAAAATTACCTAATGATGTATTTCTCAGAATGTAGACCCTTTGTTAAGTAACACATGACTGTCTAGGAAAGTTGTTAAGAGAGTAGAACCTGAGAGTTTTTATAACAAGGAGGAAGTTTTTCTTTTCCTTTTATTGTATCTATTTGAGATGATGGATGTTAACTGAACCTATTATAATCATTTCACAATATATGTAAACCAAACCACCATGCTGTACACCTTAAACTTATACAGTAATGTATTTCTTAATAAAATTGAGAAAAATTTTGAGGCTATATTTTTAGATACATACAAATTAGGACCGTTCTCTTTTTCTGGAGAATGGAACCTTTTATCATTGTGCGTGATTCCCTTTGTCTCTATGCCTATTCCTTAAGTCTAGTTTGATAGTAACATAGTTAACAACAGCTATCTTTAGTTAGTGTTTGCATGTTATACCTTTTTTTATTATATTACTTTCAACCTTTCTGTATCATCTTAGATGTTTCTTTTATAAGAACAAAGAGTTGGATTTTATTTTTCAACCAGTTCCACAGTCTTTCTTTTTACTTATATTTAATGGAATTCTCAATATATGGGGGTTTGAATCTGCTCTCTTTTTTCACTTTCTCTGTTTCATCTAGACTTTTTTTTTTTTTTTTTTTTACAATTTTTTTGGATTAAGTACTTTATATTATTCCAATTTCCCCACTCTACTAATTTGGTAATTATATGTTTTCCTGTTATTTTAGACTGGTTATACTCCAGAAATTACAACATGTCTCCTTTGCTTAATAATGTTTAATAAAAAAATTTTTACGGGAGGGGGGTGTTTTTTTATTTTTTTACCTCTTGACATTACAGGAAGGGAGCAAAGAACTCTAGCAATCTCACATCACTTTAATCCAGTTTCTGGGATCGAAGTAATTGGAGCTGTACCTCAGTCCTTATGAGAGACAGTCTAATTTTGGTTAATCTTTACTCGTAGGGTATAGCCCTTTATAGTCTCATTCTAATGCATGATTTTTACCAGGGCCACCCCCTGCCATCAGTGGTAGACTCCGAACTGAGGTTTTTATACTCTTATACCTGTAAGAACAATTTTGATTAGCTTCTCGAAGTTTTTTTTTATCAGCTGCCTCTTCTTGAAGCCTCAGATCCCCATTAATGAGCTCACCTCTCTGGGATTCTTCTCTTGAGTTTTGGCCCCAACTTTTACTCTTTTTCTTTTAGCTCCCTAGTACCTTCTAAGGAATGTCTATGGATATGCTGTCCAGTTCTAATTGCTTTCAGCAAGAGTTGGCTTGCGTTACTTAGTCTGCTATTACTGGAGGCAGAAGTCTTAACTTGATTTTTGAATATTAAATAGATCTGTCTTTCTTTGTTTCATTTCAATTTTTTACCCATGATTCCTATTTACGTCTTGCTTATAAATCTAACAAGTGAATGAAATTACCAAGAACTTTACTTGGCAATCACAGTTGGGCAGTGGCTTCTCAATCTCAGTTTAATATTTTGGTTTTACATTATTCTCTGATTCAGTTTTACCATCTCTTGAAACTCCTGAAGAATTTTTTTAACAGTTGATAATCTGATTATGTAAGTAACCCAGTACTCTACAATTAAAGCTTATAACAACTGCCTTATTTCATTAGGATATTTGTTATACCGTTAGTTTCTTGCTGCTGTTAAATCTTATGTAGCACTTATAAAGATTAAACTAATATATACCTACCATGGACCTGAAGTAAATTTATCTGATGTAAATTTTCTTATTTCTAGGACACTTTCTTCATGAACAGCAAACCCCAAAGATGCAAAGGCAAGCTACTTGATGGTGGTGATTCTGTACTTAGGATAAGCACCATTGCTTCAGCTATTGAAAATGCATCAGTTAGTACTGATCCTTCCCAATTTGCTGCCATGATCAAGGCACTTTCAAATAATATTCAGGAAGATGATAAACAAAAGGACTGTTCCATTGTGTCTCATTTCTTACCTAATGATTTAGAAAAAAGTAATGGATCTAGCACATTTGATATGGAGAAATATCTTAAAAAAACCGAAGTTAGTAGATGTGAAGGTGGACTGCAAACCTTTTCAAGAGCTGATGGGTCTATTTGGGATTTGTATTTGCCAAAAGAACGGACTACAGAAGACATCCATACAGTAGACTTAGGCGCTACTACTAGATGTGTAAGGGAATCAGAAGAAAATACGGCAGCTATTTGCTATGGTGAAAATGGAGAGAGTGAAAGCCAGGAATCATTAAGATCAATAAACACTTCAAATTCAGTTCTTACAAATATAAGAGAGAATGAGAGTGCAGTAGTTGATATGAAGACATATTCCATTGACGACAAATTTCCAGATATTGGTAACAGTGAAAAAGCTACCTCAATGTCCATTCCAACGTCTAATAGTTATTCATTAGTAAGGACCCCCAGAATAGCATCCCTTTGGCTGTCAAAAGAGTGTGAAGAAATGCAAAGTAATAGAGAAAATCAGAGGGAAAATGAATATGTTAGTGAAACTAGCAGTGAAAAGCATGTGACTTTTGGAAAACATTCTTTAATCTCACCTAAAAATGTTGGTAAGTGGTAGAGTAATTGATAACATTCACAACATTTTGCAGACTTTTTTTTTTCCTGTTCTCATTAGAAAATAATACCTTTCTGATAGATTTGAAAAATCCTTCTCCTGAGCATGGTGCATGTGGTTCAGAAGATGGCCAAGATAGCTTCAGACCTTCCACTTCTCCACTGAGTCATTCTTCTCCTAGTGAAATTTCTGGAACAAGTTTATCTGGGTAGGTACTTTTTTTTTTTTTTTTTAAACAAATGCATGCTCAGTATAGGAAAGATGGTAAAAATTATTATCTATAGGTTCCTCTTTTGTGAATTTCATTCAAGGCGTTTTTTTTCTGTGCAAATTTTTATACTTTTTTTTTTCACTTATAATGATTCTCTGTTTAAAAAAATTAATCATGTTGAAAAATGGTATAGATGTTAGAGGCTCTGTTCATCCCAGAGCAACCAAATCAAAGTTACGACAGAAACAGAGCAAACAGCAAGGAAAAATCATCTGGGATCTAGTTGAACAAGCCATTCAACTAGGGAGAAATCCAAGAAATCACCTTGCAACGGCAGAAGATAGGATGAGGTGAGGATGCGAGGCTGCCCAGTCCCGAAGGGCTGAGTGGGACAGAGGCTGTGGCAGCGGCAGATACCTCTTAAAGGGCTGTGTCTGTGAGTAGACTTTCACAGTGATGGACTTGCTTGCTCTGAGCACCAATGCTGGTTTGGGTGCGCAGGGGGCACCAGGGACTTACAGGGGACGCTGAGTTGTTGGAATGAGGACTGAGGTGAAACTCGCTCTATACAGATGTGCCGGTGGTATCCATTGTTCTTCTGTTGAGTCCTCCCCCATACCAGTGCGTGAACTCACCACCCACAGGGGAGACATAATCAAACTGAATAACAGGTTGCTCCGTCCAGAGGATTCCCCAAAACTTCACCTCTCCCAACTCGTGGTCCCACCCAAGCCACATCCAGGTATATCCTCAGTGAGTCAGGTGCTCCTTGCTGAGCAGCACCTAGACTCACACTGGAGGCAGCTGGCCTTGGTTTCTGGTGTGGCCTTTTGAGACAACTATAAGCACATCTGTGGATTGCTTGCTGAATCTTAAAAGGTGGCCCCTGAGGGGCAGAGGCTTGGGCTAAATTTGAACCCCTGCAGCTGAACCCCTCTCAGGACTATGTCACTGGACACCTACTTCACAAATCCACACTAATAAGACCGGGAGACTTAGGAGCTTTGCTCAGTACATAGAAACATGGAAACAGACACGAAAGTCAGCCATAATGGGAAGATGAAGAAGCAGAAACCATATGAGAGAATAGAACAGAGATCCAGAAATAATGGAGTCAAGTAATCTAACAGATGCAGAATGCAAAACACTGAGTATAAAGATGCTCAATGAACTTATGGGAAGTGTAGATGAATTCAGTGCGAACTTCAGAGAGATAAAAATAAAAAATGGAAATGGAAATTAGAAAAGAGAACCAGTCTGAAATGAAGGAACGCATTATCTGAGATGAGAACTATATTAAATGGAATAAACAAAGTGAATAAAGAAGAGTTTTAAATGAGCTATATAGAGGATGGGAAAGCCAAGGACAATCAGAATGGCAAGAAAAAAGCCAAGACTATAATAATATAAGGAGTCTATGGGACACAGTTAAAGGTAAAAATATCCATATCGTAGCGGTACCTGAAGGAAAACAAGATGTTGAAGAGCTATTTGAAGAGATAATGATGACTTGGTGAAGGAAATAGACATACAACCCCAGGAAGCTCAAGTCCCAAAAACCAGGAACCCAAAGAGTCCCACACCAAGACACGTCATAATTAAAATGCCAAAGGTTAAATAGAAAGAGAATCTTAAAAGCAGCAATAGAAAAGCAGTTTCCTGTAAGGGAACACCCAGAAGACTGGCAGCTGGTTTCTCAAAAGAAACTATGCAGGACAGAAGGGCTTGGCGAAAAATATTCAATGTGATGAAAACCCAGGATCTATAACCAAGAATCCTTTATCCAGCCAGCAAAGCTATCATTTAGAGTTGAAGGACAGATAAAGAGCTTCCCAGACAAAAATAAGCTAACGGAATTTATCATCGAGCCAGCATTGCAGGCAATGTTAGAGGGACTTCTTTAAGAAGAAAAAACATACATCAAAAACAGGGATGAAGAATGGTAACAACTACCTCAAATGGAAAAGAATTAAGTGCTCCAACCAAAAGATAGAGTGGCCGAATGGATAAGAAAACAAGACCCCTACATATGCTGCCTGCAAGAGACTCAATTCAGATTAAAAGGCACACAGACTAAAACGGAGATGGAAAAAGATACTGCCTTGATGGACCTAGAGGGTATTGCGCTGAATGAAATGGGTTGGATAGAGAAAGACAAATATCACATGATTGCACGTACTTGTGGAATCTAAAGAACAAAATAAACAACAACAAAAGTGGAAATAAACTCATAGATAGATTATTTAGAGGGATACTAGATGGGAGGGGTTTGGGAGGAGACAAATAAAAGGCAAAGAGATTAAGAGGTAGAAATGGATAGTTGCAGAATAAACATGGAGATGTAGAGTGTAGCATGGGGAAGATAGTTAATAATGTAATAAATATGTAACAGGGAAGAGGGGTACTAAATTTAGTGGGGTGATCACTTTGCAAGTTATGTGGATCTCTGCTATGCTATACAACTGAAACTGGTATATTATTGTATGTCAACTATAATTGCAAGAAAAATCATTGAATTGTACAATGTAAATGCAAGCAACTAATTATTATATTTCAATAAAGACAAAAATTAATAATGTTATAGACTGCATAATGAATCTTTCATGATTTATTTTATTTTAAATTTTTTCCCCCTTTTTAATTCCTCCCCATACCTCCACCCCTGACCCATGGATGTTGCTGTTATTACTTTCTTAGGTATTCTTCTAGAATTTCTTTATGCATATATAGGCAAATATAAATATGTTCTTATTGTCATCCCTTTTAATGCTCAATATAGGGATTTTTACACACTTAAGTTTTGCTATACAAGGTATTACAGTCTCATTTGTATTATAGTCACTTTGGACGTGTGAAAATATATAGGATAAATTTCTGGAAGTGTGATCGTTGGGTCAAAGAGTATATGCATTGATGTTCATATTTAAATTAGTAGAATTCTTCCATAGAGGTGTTAATTTAATTTTCCACTAACAGTTTAGGAGAGGATCGATTTTCCCACAGCCTCACCAACATCAAATATTTTGATTGTTGATAAGTGAAAAATAGTATTTCATTATAGTTTTAATTCATATTTTTTATGAGCATCTTTTCCTTCTCTATGAGATATCTAGTCATCTTTGTTGCTTGTTTTTTTCATGGACTGTTAGTCTTTTTTTGTCTCCATTTCTAAGAGCCTTTGATGTATTGGGAAGAACAAGTAGTCCTTTATTTGTGATACGAGTTATGGTTCCTAGTTTTTAGAAATTTTATTTTACCTACTTTTTTTTGCCTATAGGAAGTTTATTTTATTAATTTATCAAGTTTTTTTTATGCCTTATAAAAGCTCTTTTATATGTTTCTATATTGAGAGATTTTAATAAACAGAAATTTTACCCAGCAGTGAAATGGTTAAAAATGTTCAATATTTTGGAACAAATTGAAATTACATTTGATTTCAAAGTTACCTATTAACTATTTCTCAAGCTGCCATTGAAGTTTTGCATGTTCACCTGAAATGGTGTGGATGAACTAGAGCTAAATATCTATTGAGAGCTTCAAGAACCCGTGTAAGTGCATGTCATACAGTGGCTGAAGTAGGCCTGAAGCAGTTTGGTTGGTATTTTGTCTCCATTTGTTAGAGATTCACTAGTATTTTGTCAGTACTGTCTTGATTTGGTGCTTTTTAAAAACCCAAATTTAAAATAGGGTTTTCTTTTGTGTTCACTGCCCAGGTGAGGATTTTGAATTTTATGCAAAAACAACAGGGTAAAATTCAGTCAAATTAAGGGCTGAATTGAAACTAAATGTCAGTGTTCAGCGACTATTTCCAGAGATGGCTGCTGGGACAGTATTTCTTACCTAGTGTGACTTTGCCACTTCTCAAGAGTTGCACCCTGTTTCCCTTCTCTTTGAATTGGTCTGGGCAGGCCCTACAATGGGTATCGACTAACATGATATGGTGTGTGTAGTAAGTAGATGTGAGCTCTTACTATTTATTGCTTTCTAATTTTTTTTTCTTAATATATTATGAACATCTTTCTGAGTCAAAGGTAGTATTCAGCAGCATGACTTAAAATGGCTTCATACTGTTTTATTGTGTTTGTGCTGTAATTTCCATAGCCTAGTTCTTCCTAATATAACATTTAAGATTCCCTACATTATCATCACTGGTATTCTATGATGACAAATTCTTTTAGCAAAATTTTTATATTTAGTGTTAATTTTTTTCTTAGGATAAATTTGTAGGTACAGAATATCTGAATCAAGGGGATTTTGATACGCATTGCTTAGTTGCCCAGCCAAAAGTTGTACCACTTTATATCAGCAGTATATGACTGTTTTCATTTTTTGCACTTATCTACATGATTCTTTTTTTCATCTTTACCCTTTGAGGACAGAAACTTTTTAATGCTCTGCTCATTGCTCTATATCAGGTATTTAGGAAATTTTTATTATATGAATAGCTACTAACATTGTATGTGGAATTTATTAATGAAAATCCCACTTTTTTCTTTTACAGTAGATTACCAGATACTTTATTCAGTAGGAATATAATTTACAATTTTAGACAATTAAGTGTAAAAAATTAATTCATGGTTATTACATATGGCAGCTAGAGCAGAGACTTTAAATTAACAAGATTGTAGGCAAAACAGGTTTGGTTTTTGCTAGTGTAGAAAATGTTAAGTAACAGACTAGACAACTCTATTCACAAGGTGTTCTCTCTCTTTCAGGTGTGCTTTAGAGACTTTTGGCTCAGCAGCTCATCATCAGAAGTCCCCCAGTGAGAGTGGGTTGTCTCAATTAATGTGTCCACAAGCTGGTTTGAGCAGGCTGACTTACGTGTCTGAACAAGGGAGCACCTGTCCCACCACAGCCTTAGATTATGGCCCTGAGGACCACAAGGTGAGTAGCACTTTTATTGTTTCTTTACTAAGGCTTTGAGTTCTAAAGTATTATTGAAGTAGGACTCAGACTGAGGTTCCAGCCTATATACTTTCTGTTGTCATTTTACCTTTAAAATAAGTATGTGTGTGTTGTGCGTGTATCAAATAGCTGCTCATGCTGGATAGGCACTAGAGGTACAAATATTTTCGTGTGTGCCCTCAAAGCTCTCAGTCTGATTGTGGACACTTGCAAGACACACTGTAATGCACTGAGACATTCACTGTGGGGATTCAGAAGGAGGTAACTAAAAATTTGACTGGGGTGTCAGAGCGATAGGTAATGTATTGAAGCCATATTTTTCAGAACTACTTGGACTTAAGGAGGAAGCAGACAAACATGGGGAAGGCAAATGGAGGATGGAATTGTAAAATACACACTGCATTTGAGGGACGCCTAGAAGTTTGGAATGACTGCAGTGAATCCTGTACTTGGGGAAAGAAGGAGAGGCCAGACTATGAAGAGTCTTAGATGTGAAATTTGGCAGGACACTGACATGATCTGTGTTGATGCTTTCAAGCTCATTGCAATAGCAGTTTGGAGGCGGCAGTGCCGGGAGCAAGACGAGAACCAGGAAGACTGACACGAAGCTAATGTAGTCAGTTGGGTGAGAGACGGTGCAGGCTGTGAAGGTGGGAGAGAAGCAGAGAGAGCTGAGAGATTTAGGTGGGAGAATTTTATTACTATCTGCGTGTGTGTTTTGTGAATGCGACAGTGTTCAGTATTTTTAACAAGCTGAATGTGACTTTGCGAATATGCAATCTAGGCTTCTTCTGCCAAGCTATTGATAAATATATCCACTAAAGTTACTAAACATAGGATGTGTTGGACAAACCGGTGTACCCATTTCATTGAAAGCTGTCTTTTTGTTGATGCTGTTAGATGTTTGGTCTTAATAGTGGTTAAGAGCTGAATTGTGGAGATGGCTTCTCCTCTGCTACTTTCACTCAGATACAGTCTTCCCAAGCCTGTTGTTCATGTGTAAGGAGGGACAGTGGTATGAGGACAAGGTTTGGCACCAAGAAGTTACCACTGAATATGTACAGACTGTTATTTATTTTTACTGATTGCTTTATTGATTGATGAGTAAAAGTTTGTTTCACAGTGTCTTTGTTTCTGAAACTTTTGTCCAGGAGAGATTTTTCAAACCAAGTACCAAGAGTAATCAGTGAGGGTTAAGTGCTTCTGAAAGGTGGTACATTATAAAGAAATGAATATATGAACATTGACTAGAGCTATTACTTCATATTTAAGAAAACATAACTACAGAAGTTTAGACATCGGAAAAGACTTGGTGCTCAAAAATTAGCATCTTCAAACATAACAGCAATATAGATAAATAATGGGGGTGGGAGAGCCCTCGAGCTGGCTTTGTGTTGATTCCTAACCTCATGTCGATGCCATTTGAAAGCTTGCTCACCCCCCATTTTTTCGTTATTAATTTACTTAGATTTTTTATTGTATTGTTTAGAGAAGGGGAAATCCCTTAAATTTGTACAAAATTACTTATCTCTTGTCCTTTGTGTAAATTTTTTCAGAGATACAGTTGGCGTATACTTCCTCTTTAGTCTTTTCATAATTATTTCTATAAAACAATGCAAATTTTCTAACTTTTAACTCTATACTACCTAGCTACAAAGCTACTTTTCTTTGTGTACGCCAGTTTTTTTCCCCCAGAATGTCATATAGATCTCTTTATTATTTGAGAGTAATCAGCATGGTTTGAATTTGTAATAATCTAAGGATTATTTCTAAACATTTTTTGTCACACTCAGAGCGATATCATCAGTGAGTTGAGTACCACAATTATTCGAGCCAGTCCAATTCCATCAGAAGAACAGAGAGAAAAGGGTTCATTTCAAAGTAGAGGAAAAGGAGCATCATCATGTATTATCCAGAAAAGCTCAGATACAGAAAAAGTGACTGAAACTACATCTCTGAGTAACATACCTGAAGATGTAAAACCTGATCTTAGATTGAGTAAAGATCTTTCTTCCCAAAGTGGAGATCTGTCAGAAACCACTGCGGTAAGTTTGACTTCAGACCCAGGTAAATTGGATGAGATCAGCCTGGTTCATCTGAGCAAGTCCCGTCTCAGGCACCCAGCTGTGTCAGCAATACCATGCCTCCCTATGTCACACCAAGCATCTGTAAATGAAAGTGAGAGAGTAACTTCCAAAGATACATCAACTACAGACACTACATTGAGTGGCCAGGCTCCTCATCAGACAGCCTCTGAAGACCAGTGTGTTCCTGTTCCCAGCTCCGTGGCTTGCGGCTCTGTACCTGAGATACAGAGCGTGCCCACTGCAGTTCCTGCACTCTCAGCTCGACATTCTTTTACCACAGCTTCCTTTGCCCAGCAATATCTGGGAGCACTACCTGCAGCTGGAAATGTTGCTTTGCCTCAGTGCTGTGCTGACAGCACCACAGTCTGTGGGTTCTCAGGAAGCTGTCCTTATCCTGCTATCATAGGAGACAATGTTCAGAGCTCTGTGGCCATGGACATTTGTCTAGGACAAAATATCAGCTCTGGACTGATGGGTACCTCTTCTTTTTATAACCCGTATTTTAATGTGTTACATCAGAATCTTCTAACTACAGCAAAACCTTTTCCTGTGCAGTCTCTTGGTGCAAATTGTGGAATTGAACCAGGGGATTCAGGAATGATATCAGGATTTGGTAAGATGCTTTTTCTCTGTTATTGTCTGTTGTTGCTTGCTATTATTTAAAAATTGAATTTTCTCAAAGGAGACCATAAGACTGATTTTGTTTCAAGGAGATATTGATTGGTCTGAATTTCTCATAAGTTTTTTTATTTGTCCTGAATTTGGACACATTTTTGGGCGAAGATTCCTGAAGTGGCCTAAGAAAAACATGAAAATTTATGCAAGTGAAACTCCTGATAACTTGTCTTTCTGTCTCTCTTATACTCTGCACTTGGATTTCTGTTATTCTTTCAACTAGGAAACACCCAGTTTAGAGTGAGTCTCCTTCCGGCTTTTAAATCTTTGCACAGGGGGGGGACGTTAATGTGGTAGTGAGAGACAGTACCCTTCCACCCTTATCTGTAGTGGCTGAACTGCCTCCGGATTCTCTCACTGATAGTCACTGTGCAAAGCAGAGCTGGTTGCTATGCTTTTCCTGACAATATACACAGTCGCTGGAGTACTATCTTCTTCTCTGTCCTCTCTTTCTTTTCCAGGAAATTCCAGAATAACTGTTTAGGATGGCAGAAAGATTGGTCATATTAAAAATCCAAGTTAGAGCCTCTATTGTTTGTTATTAGGTTAGGCCGTGGGCTTATATTTGTGGAGGAAAAAAGGAGGAGATTACAAATAAGTAATAACATCTAAGGATTGATTAGCTATAAATTGTGAGTTTAATCTGTTTTAATTGTGCTTATGCCTTTGCTGGATTCAGCAGGAAAAAATTGTTGACTAGCCTATTCTGGGACTTATATAATGTCAAGGATGCCTAAAGATCTGGGACACTTTGTACCATATATCTTGGGTGTAAACAGGTAGTCTTTTATAAAAATTTCCATTTAACCAATTGTGCACTTAATCAGGTGTTTGATATAACTCTCATTTTGACTATGCTTTATCTTTACCCAGGGAATGTAAGAGTACCTGAGGAACTGAAGTTTCCTCATGCTTGTTGTGTTGGCATTGCCTCACAAACCCACCTTAGTGTACTTAATCCAACTGCTCGCTGGCTGCAGGTCAGCATCAGGGTGCTCAGTGTTAGCATTAATGGTGAAAAGGTAAGCTTTCTATATCTTTCTCTTTTGACTTAGCAATCGCATTATGATTAATGCTGTATTTCTCCTTTCTCTAGTACTTCCTTTGATACTGGGGAGTATGTCCCTGCCCCACCCTTCATACATTGCACAGAATCATTGGAATAGTATCTTTCTCTTGGTCCCTCTTTTGTTGTAGTATTTCTAGTCTAAGAGGTGAATGTCTAATCTGAATGTATTTCTTATTTTCTGCCAGTTATTATACTTCATTGTTATTTATAAAGTCATGTATATGTCCTTTTAATGCTATTATTTAAACCACTGAAATCTCTTGAGTTTCTCGTCTCTATTTGTCAGTTTTGTTAAATGTGATTGAATATAAGTTACTGCCATTTATCAAAAAACAAACAAGTTACTCTAGGGCCTACACCTGCATTTAGTAAGTAGTCTTTGTCTAATTAATCTTGTTATTATGTGATATTTGAAATACCTGGAAATACAGTTTTAACATTAACTTTCTTATAGTAAGGGTCTCTCACATGATAACATCTGCTAAAGTTCTAGAATCTAAATCTCCGTTCATAATTACAATGACCATTTGAATGTAATTGAATATAATATGGACAGCAACTGCTATTTTGGAATGTCTTGGTTTTGCGACTGCTACTTGCAGACCAACATGGTGGATAAGTTTACTCTTCCCTGTTTCCTCCTAGTTATAGCTTTCACCTGGTAAAATAAGACTGTCTCTCCCCTTTTTCTAGCTTTTCCCCTATGTTTTCAAATCCTGAGGATAGATGAAAAGCAACTGTTTGAAAAAAAGGGTTGAGGGTGGAAGGAGGTGAGATGGGAGGCATTCTCAGGGATATCTAGGAAATAGTGTTATCTCTGAAAGTGAGAGTAGAAAGAGATCCCCATTTACAGTGAGGAGGAAGGGTTTGTAGTGAATCATAATCATAGGCTTGGAAGCCTAATGAGGACTATTAAGAGATCACTTGAACTCCCCCACATTATACCAGAAACTAGGTCCTAGGGCTACACAGGGCTGCCGCCATTTTTAGTGCCCTTTTCAAGTAAAGTGAGGGTATCAATAACTGTTTGCTTTAAAATAGACTAGGGCCATAAATTCAACCTATCTTCTTAAGTCTTCATAATTTTGACTAATTGTACTTTATAGATAATGAGTTATAAGACTTGGATGTTTTTGAAGAGATAATAAATGTATGGATTAGATAGTTTTAGTGACTAGGAAAAGGGATCTTAAACTAGTTGCTTTTCTTGATTTTCAGTGTAAAACCATACTTTAACAAACCATGTGGCTTTTTTTTTTTTAAGGTGGATCTTTCAGCATATCCTTGTTTAGTTTTCAAGAATAAAGTCATCATAAGACCTCATGCCACAGAAGAAATAAAAGTTCTTTTCATACCATCCAATCCTGGGCTTTTTAGATGTATATTCAGTGTTGCTTCTTGGCCATTTACAGCAGATGCTGAGACCGTAGTCCAAGCAGAAGCCTTGGCAAGCAGAGTCATTCTCACTGCTATTGCCGAGACCCCTGTAATTGAGGTAATAACTATTTGTAAGCAGGGCTTTGTTATATGTGACATCTTAATGAAGGCTGTTTAATATTTGGGAAAAATGAGTTTGTGGATAAATATGCCACAGAGTTACTTACCACCTAAATATTGGTTCTTAATATCTTCTTATCACACATTTAAAATTATTTGTTTTACAGAAACAGATATACTTGCTAAGATGTTTATAAAACAAAGTATAACATTAAACCCTATTTTCCAACTGATTTTTATTATTTGATGGTCATTTAGGAAAATGCCATGTTCATATTCTTCCTTCTCTATACCTGAAGATTATTTGCTGGCTGAAAAAGTTTCTCTTCTACAGTTACCCATTTTCTGGAAATAAAAGAAATTAGGTCTGGCCTAGTTGGGATAATGAAGCAGTCACTGGATTATATGCCTCTTTAGCACAGTGGCTCTCAGCCTTGGCTGCACATGGGCATACAACTGAGATTTTAAATGCACCCCAATGTCTCAGTCCCACCCAAACCAACTAAATCAGAATTGGAGTGGGGGAGGGGAGGCATGGCTAGGTATCAGTAATTTTTAAATCTCACCAGGTAATTACAAATTGTAGCCTTAGTTCACAGCCACAGCTGTACAAAATGTGTCTTGATTGTGAGTAAAATCAGAACATATTGAACAAGATTAGGAATGGGAGAGGGACAGATGGGGAAGGTATAAAACAAAGGAAAAGCAGAATAGCTCTTTGTGATAATTAAAAATTAGTTGATTCCTATTATGTGATTTAACCTAACATTTGTTTACCCACACTTAACAGGTGTTACGGAGCTCTTAAAATTACTTCATTGTTTCATTCTACAAAGCCATAACTGTGGTTCTGTTTAGAGGTGGGCTGTGGGGAATGAGGGGCAGGGTAACCTCCCAAGGAAGCTGATGAGAATCATTCAAGGTTTTCTTTTCACAGTACACTGTATTTCCTTACCTTTTTCCAGAGGAAATTCTTAGAAACTTAGTTCTGAAATTTTGTTTTCTAGGGCATGGAGGAAGAAGTAGTTTGTAAAAATTCTCATATTATAAACTCTTAATGATCTTTTCCTTTTTGCATAAGTGCCATTTTATGTACTTTTTTCAACTATGTGATGCTTGCCATTCTCTAGGGCTAAGTTTTTCAACTTTGGTACTGTTGACAATTCGGGCTGGATAATTCTCTTTGAGAGGTAGGAGGCTGTCTTATGCAGGGTAGGATGTTTATAGCAGCATTTCTGGTCTCTACCCACTAGGTGTCAGTAGTACCTCCTTTCTCCCAGTTGTGACAACCAAAAATGTCTCCAGACCTTACCAAATTACCTCCACCTTAGAATCAATGTCAGTAATTTTCTGCATTTTAATACATTCCACTGTACTAGGCTTCTAAACCCACCCTTAAACAGCATACACTTTTGTGGCAGACATGAAAAATCACAACTAAGCAATATTTGAAGCTGTCATATTTTAAGTGGCTCACATAAGTGATATTTAATAGTGTAAGGCAGCAGTGTAAGGTAGTTTCCCAAACTTGTCTTCTCATTGGAATTGCCTGACAACTTTCAAAAATACTGATGTCTGTATTTACCCCCCAGAGATTGTGATTTAATTGTTTTTGAGGTGTGGTCTGGTCTTTGAGTCCAACATAACAGGCAAGTTTGAGAACCACTAGTGTAAGGGACGGTTCAGTGTTAGCCAGTCCAGTGAAAGTCTCCTTGGAGGTGTGGAACTTAGAGGAGTAATTGGGCACTGTAGGACCAGCAGGATTTGACTAGGAAACAGTAATTCCCCACGACAGATAGTGCAGAAATGTTATACAGAGACCATGTCTGTAAAACCTGCTTTTTTAACTTGATAAAGGATCTCCCAGGTACCTACAGCAAACATCATAGTTTATAATATATGTACTTTTATTTTAGCTAGATACTGCCAAATTGCTAATTTATGTTCCCAGAAGAAATATATGAGTGTTTCTATTAATGCTAACATTTGTTGTTAAATTTTAAATTGTTTGCTTCTTGGATGTGAAATAATTGTTTAAGTTTGCATACTTTAATTACTAAAGAAGTCAAGCATCTTTTTATGTTTGTTAGCCATTCCGGTTTCCTCTTCTCTGAACTGCCTGTTCATATATCTTGCCCATTTTTCTGTTGTTTTGAATGTCTTTACCGATTTTTGTAGCTGTTTCTTATATTCTGGAGTATAAAGTTTTGCTAATAATTATTCTCTGTGATTATTTTCTCCCATTCCTTGGCTCTTCTTTTCAACTGTTTTTTGTTTGTTTGTTTTGTTGGGCTGAAATTTTAAATATAACTTAGTTAAGACTGTATTCCAGATACAAAACAAGATTTGCTTTTCCTCCTCCAAAAAAGTATCCCTCTGAAAGGAAAGAGGAGTTGATTCACGTTAACTCCTTGAGGGTAATGTGTTAGCCTGCCATTATGTGGGTGGGTGTTAGTTTGGGATGTTCTGAAAAGTCACATAATTGTTTTAAAAATAAGGAGATTAAGAAATTTAACCAGATTCAGTGATTATTCCAGGTTTATATAAATTATGGTGTAAATATTAAAGAATATTTAATATTCTTTAAATATTAGTTTAAGAAACAATCCAGTAAGGCGTCATGTGGGGATATGTGTAGGGCATAAATGAAAAAAACTGTCCTGTGTTTTATGAATGAGGGTTTCAGCTTGGAATAACTTTCAGTGACAACATTACATATAGATTCAAAGAGTGTTATGGTATCAGTTTGGATGTACATGAAGACTAAGGCTTTCTGAATGCATGAAGACAGCTCAGAAAGTGTCACTAGTGATGAAGTCACCAGTATTGGCGATCTTCGTCAATTTGAATATAATTGTTTTCTGACTAGAATACTCTTCTCACAGATCATCGTGGCCTTACTCTGCAACTTTCTTTAGTTATCTGCTTAGATGTGACCTGAACACTTCATAGAATGACAATCCCCACCTAACGTATCATCTCCACCCTCCCACTTCCTGTAGCCTGCTTTACTTTGTTTAGTACTTTTAAGCACTTGACATAATAAATGTTTACCTGTTTATTGTTACTGTCCTCTTTGCCATACTAGCACGTAAGTCACTTCAGGAGCAGAAAGTGTGCGTCTCTTTCGTTCACTTCTATGTGCTTGGCACATAGTAGGAGCTCAATTAATGGTTGCTTAACTGCTGATTCAAATAGAAAGCAGACACAGCAGTATTTCAAAATTTAAAATTTATATTGTTTTTAAAATATTCTATCACATATATGTACCCAAAATGATGAATATAGTCAAGTATTTCATCCACATTGCTAAAGATTTATATATTCAAGTTGGCCAAAAAGTCTTTTTAGAACTTCTTTTTGGGAAATTGAATTGTTATGTATTTTAAATACAGTGATAGTTTCCAAATGTGTTGGGAGTGTTTTAGCTGCTCCTCCCACATCTCCCCAACAGATTTGGGTTGGGGGAATTTTGTAGTGTGTGTTCAGGTGTTGCTAATGTTTCTTGTGTGCTTAAAAAGAACGACTCTTTCTCTCAGGTACAGAGTTCTTTTACATGCCCTTTAGCTCTCATTTGTTACTTCTGTAGCTCCAATCTTCTGTATTAATACTAATATTTCTGTTTGCTTATTAGTCATTTGACCTCTGAGGAGGTGATTGTGGATTTTTCAATTTCTTATAATTCTGTTGATTTTTGTCTTGGATATTCTGCAGCCCTATTATTACATGTCTTTATGCTCAGGATCATTTTATCTTATAATTAAATGAAATGGTTCCTTTTTAAGTGACGGTTCTCTATTTCTATTGTCACAAAGTCTATTTTGACCAGTGTTAATATTGCATGTCATCTTTTTTTTCATTTAATAATTTCCTAGTATATCTATTTTCATCTTTTTATTTTTCAGTCTTTGACCTCTATTTTGTTATAATGTCTCAAAATTTTATGGATTTTTTCCAACCTTTCCTGACTCTCACTGAATGGATTAAAATGTTTTTTCATCCTTCTTTCCTTCTATATTATCTTTGACAAAATATTTTAGTTACAAATGGTTTTAAAACCTCATCATTAATTTTTTTTAACAGCTCAAGCTATTTATACTTTTTTGCTCAGCATTGCTTCTTGAGTCTTAAATTTACCCTTTCTTAATGGACCCTATTCTCTTATATGTATTTAAAATGTACTTATTTTATCATTTCAGATTATTTTCTAGTTCTTTGGGTCCTAATTCTTCTACTAGTTAGTTTTTCTGAGTTTCCCTAATTTTTTCTAATTTTTAAAAATTTTTTAAAATTTATTTAAATTAGTTTCAAGTATACAGTACAATGGTTAGACATCTATATAGTTCTAAAATCTAATTTTTTAATAATTAAAAAATTTTTTTATGTCAGCTCACATTAATTGAACCTGCTTTTTGCTATAGAAATCCTGTGTGTCCTGGTTTTTCAAAATGTCCCTGGAGAGCACTTTGCATTAATGCTAGGGGCACTAAAGGTTTCAGTGATTTTTTTTTTTTTTCCCCAGCTTAGAGCTTTCATACCTGGTGTGGCATAGGCTTAGGGTTTTACTTTCTTGCAAATAATCTTTCAGTGCCCACCCATCCCTGGACAACTTCCCTGTAGTCTCCTGGGACATATAAACAGCATTTCCAGTTTTCATAAAGAGGGCACTTGTTTGAATTTCTACACCTTTAGGTAGTTAAATTCCACTCCACCTTTGCCCTGCCCACAACAAGCTCAGGATCCTATCTTTCCTTCTCAGGAGGGTATGGAAGCTCAGCTACCTTGGGGGTAAGTCATCCTTAAACCTTCTGGAGCCACTGTAGGAAGTTAGCTCCAAATAACCAGTCTGCTTTTCATTACCCTTTAATTTGGTTTGGCTAGACCCAAAAAATTTATGTGTGTGTTAAACATTGTCCAACATTTCTATATGTGTGGGTGTGAGGGCACTGTTTGGTTTCCGTTGTTTAAAGAAGTCAGTCTGTTGCAATGATAGGCACTCATTTTAAACTTTTGATGTCTATTTTGATATAATTTTAAGCATTTTCAGTATTGTCAGAAGTTTGGACTACATCTGAAAAAGCTATTGAGAAATTGAGAAATCAATATTGTAATAATAGAACTCATTGAAGGGAGGCTTATGTATTTTATAAAATTGTCGGTTTGTCTTAAGATCCAGTAGTTTTTCAGAGTAACAGCAACTAAGATGTTGCTTTATTCTGCAGCATATTTGAATACATAGACTACCTCAAAAAAAAGAATTTAACTTTTTTTTAGAAATAACAGTTGTAGCCTGGAGAAACTTAGGTAAGTTTACCTTTAATGCTGACTGTTTGTGGCTGAAAGGGCAGAGATGTGAACATAAGCTGTGATATTTATTAATATATTGCTTTTTATAAATCAGTCTTTTTTTTCATAATTAGGTAGAAACAGAAAAGGAAGATGTTCTTGATTTTGGTGACTTGACTTACGGAGGCTGGAAAGCTCTTCCTTTAAAATTGATAAACAAGACACATGCCACCGTGCCAATCAGACTTATTATTAATGCTGTAAGTACTAATGCACAGTAAAAAACCATTTACAGAGGACACTGTTTTTTGAATTCTAGACACCATTAATATCATTCTCAGTTAATTTTTCTGATGAAAGTAAATTTTTTATTAAGGATTCTGTCAACAAATTTAACACTGTACCAACCTTACACTATTGGCTTTACTGAAACTGATTTTTCTGTTTCTGAACAGAATGCCATAGCCTGGCGCTGCTTCACTTTTTCCAAGGAACCAGTCCACGCTTCTATGACAGCTGCTCCTTATGCTGATGTGATTGCTCAGCTGGCAGCTCCTTCTGTGATCAATCACATGATGCCTGCCAGTTACCCTGGTCAGGTAAGCTGGATGGATTGAAAAACTGAATTAGAATTAAAAAGGAAGTTAAGTTTCCAAACTATTTTTCTTTAATTAAGATTTTAATTTTAGTACCAGTGTACATTTAATTTTATTTTTTACAGGATCCAGAATTTCTGATAATTTGGGTTCTTTTCCATAGTCCAAAGAAACGGATCACTTCTTCAGGTATATGGTTACATTTTCTGGGAATTGCTTTACTCTGTACCTGAATAAATTACAAAGTTAGGGTGTGTTTCCTTTCAGTAAATATGAATGCTTTGAGTAATTTGTTAAATATTTTATGTCATTTTAAAAATGGGGCAGAGAGCATGCTATTTTGGGTCAAATTTATGTAATTGTAAGTAACTCAAGCAAGTACCACTGAAAACCTTTTGGGATTTTTTTTTTCTGTTAATTGATTGTATTATTTCTACCAATGGGATTTTTTTTTTTTCCTTTTCCTCTCTTTCTTCCACTTCTATTCCTCTTTGTTCTTTAGAAAATTATCTTGCTTAAGATTTCGTGGACTCCTGAGGGCGGTGTTTGACCACTCATGGAGTTTAGAATTAAATCACTCTGGTATCTAAACTAACAGAATGAACTTTTATAGAGATTCTAGACTCAGCAGAAGAATTCTTGGCAAGAGTTGATATAGAAGTCGATAGCCCAAACCCTACATCAGTCATTAAAAGTATTAGTCTTCGAGCAAGAACAGGAATAGCTAGGATACATGCTCCAAAAGATTTACAGGTACTCTAAACTTTTCTCTTTGCCATTATTTCGCCATTATTTGATTTCATTCTAATTGCGACAATTTTTATAAATGTCTATTTTACTCTGTCTTTAGACTATGCATTTGTTTGCCAGTGTGGCTTCCTTAACAAAGCAGCAATTACCTTTGAAAAATGCTGGGAATATTGACGTTTACTTAGATATCAAGGTAAGAATTTGTGTCGGTGCTATAACATAGTATTTCATACTGTGAAACTATGAATATCTCTTGTCACAGTGCCATGGGGATCAGTTGGAAGAATCTGTGCAAGTGCTTTAAGAGCTGAATGTTACGCTAGTATAAAATAGATAATAAAGAATTTTAATATCTAATGTTTCATATGTAAGAACAAAGTTCTCCATTAGTTCCTCAAAAATTAATTTGTTCTCCTATGGCAAGGTATAATTAGAGGAGAGTGATTCACATAATAGACATTATTTCTGAGACATGTGGGTAAGAGTGTATGGTTGGTGTTAGTGACCAGGAATTAAGGATTGAGTGGAAGGTAAAGTTTGTTATGGAAGAGGAAGGGGAGGGTGATAGATGAGGAGAAAAGGAAAAATAACCTGTCATAGCAATTGAGATTTCTTAAGTCAACATTTAATATAATTATATAAATATTTAGATCCCCAATCAAGGAAGTCACTTTTCAGTGGATCCAGAGACTCTGTTCCTTAAACCTGGAGAAGAACATGAAGTTATCATTTCATTTACTCCAAAAGATCTCAAAGCCTATGAGGAAAGGTAATGTAAAATTTTTTATAATGACAAGTTTTTACTCCTCAAAACAGCCACTTATTAAGATGTACTTCAGTGCACAGCCTGAATGATAAGAGTGCATGTTTTACCTTACCTAACAGATGATACAGCTGTATTTAACCTCTTTCATTTAGCCTCAGATTTCCTTCTTTTGTTTGTTAAAATCTTCTTTTAAACCAGCTGATTAAAAATTAAGAAATCACTATTTTCAAGTATATTCTGACAAAAGTAAATAATACAATGTCAGTCGTGATGTTTCCAATTAACTTCTCTTTCTCCAAAGAAGCCAGCTGTTGGTTATTAATTCAAGATACTTTTTCCCACTCTTTCTCTGATCTTGCGACTTTTTTACACCCAAGTGATAAATGGATGAATATCACCATAGTATGGTCAAAACACCATTGTCATTAGTATTTGATCTTGTTTGATAAATCTAGCATGGAAGCACTCTGTCCTGAGACACACATGGCCTATCTACTGCCTGGGTTACAGAACACCTTAGAGTGCTCAGTCTTCTACTGTGACCTTACCAGAAAGCTGGCCTGCACAAATATGAGTACTTCTGCCTGGAGTACTTGCCTGGAGTACTTGCCCTCAACTTCACTAGGTTAACTCCTTCATCTGGGAAGCTTTCCTCAACTTCTCCCAAATTTCTCATAAATAGTATTCAGTAGTGTTCTTGTAGCCGCATGAACTTCTCTCCCACTGTGTAGATGGTATTATGACAGTCCTTTTCCTTGTCTGTAGTCTCTGGAATTTAAGCTCTAAGGATGAGAATATCATTGTATCCTCAGCACCCAGCACGGTCTCTTGGACAAAAGAAGAATATAGCAAATAGTTTCCAAAAGAGTTGAATTCTGAATGTCCAACTTAGATGGTTTTCTTTGTTAGGATCTTGAAAATATTTGTGCAGCCATTTGGACCTCAATATGAAGTGATGTTGAAAGGTGAAGTAGTTTCTTCAGCAAATAAACCTCCACCATCTGGATCTTGTTGCTCATATATTCCATCAATTTTATCAAATAAGCAGTTTCTGGCTTGGGGAGGTGTCCCTCTTGGTAGAACACAGTAAGTATGCACATAGCAGCAGCCTCTGAATGCTAAGATTTTGCTGTTATCACCTGATGTTATTTTCTGCTGTGTTAGTTATGACCATGTTAATGTCTTTAGAATTAAGTAAAACGGTCTTATATTCCTTATTCTTCCTATCATGAATTCAAAAATTTTAATTAACATTTTTACCTATCTTTAAATGCAATCCAAAAAATATAGTTTTCAGTTTTCTTAAGCTTTTAGTGAATTCTCTGCTGATTTCCAAATCTAGGCAGAGTATCTTTGTTCCTTCTCTGGAAAAGACAATGAAAAGGTAGGAAGAAAAAAATAATCAGAGACATGGTATTCTGTTGAAGGAGTTTACGAACTAGTTGGTGAATACTTTGTACCATAAAGTAAGGAGTATAAGGGATCTCTAATAGAGCAGGTATGTTTTCTCACAGGTTAATTTGAATTATATATCTAATTTTTATATTTATTTTGATTATACATTATGGGTAACTGAGTTAATAAAATTAATTGGCATATAATATGTAGTACCTATAGTAATATTTTTCCCCTTCGTAAGCTTAGCAACATAGCTGAATTTTTTTTTACCAACCTCAAATCGGTAAAAACTTATAATTAACAACTTAAGTAATTTTTAAACCTAAATGTTTATTTAATCTTTCATATTTTGCACTTTTGTGTTTGTCCTAAATATTTTATGTATACATTTCTATGGTACCTGAGAGATAAAGATAAGAAAATTCTGGCTGAATCTCTACTACAGGTGTGAAGAAATTCTTTAGAATTACAGTTTTTGTCAGTGCAAAAAAGATCTAATTGATGCTCCTTACTTTACATAGAGTTCATACACCTGCACAACTACTCATGTAGTCATCTGTACCTTGTCTTGTTCCAAAAGCAGCTTTCAAAAAGACACAGAAAGATAAAAACAAGTGAGAAATGACTTGTATGGAAAATGAGACATAGTTATCATAAAGGTGGCACTAGAAGCCTTGCTGGGAGACCTTGTGTACTTGCCTTGACATGGGTCTTAGGCTTGGTTCTGACACTTCTCTCATCATCATTAAATGAGTCACAGCATTCAGAGGTTAAGCACAAACCAGTAACTGTGTGAGAGTATAGCCATTCCTGCTCCAGACTTTAGAGAGATGTTTTTTCCAGGGGTGACTTTAAAGAGAAATTCATGTAATATAATGAATTTCAAAGAAAAACAACTTCACAAATAAGTACTCCATCAGGATGCTTCCTCTCTGAGGTGCTCCAGTCTGGACTGGATGCATCAAACCTGAACACCCAATGATGGCTTTCTCTGGGTGTTGAGACACATAGAAGTTTGATTTTGAAATACCTGAGGCACCTAGAAGAATGCATGGACTGTGTGTTCTTTAATCAGCTCTCCATAAAGATTTCTCGTCAGCTAGACTTTTGAAAAATCCTATGTGGCAGTGAGTGTGAGGTAGTACACCCTCTTCGGTAGTTCTTGTGTTGTTGGTTATATATATTGTATGCTTTTTACAGTCAGTTAAGATGGAATCAGGATTGACATGTTGAAGGGAAGGACTAGACAAGGACATGTGCCTGTAGAGAAGGTTTTTCTGGTTTTGTACAGTTGAACCTGAGCAGCATCTCTATGCCAAAATTTTCCTCAAAACATTAATTTGTGGTCTGCTCCAACACATGTACAAATAGTTGATTGAGGCCTTTAGTTGCGTTGTGGAAGATGGCCAGAATAATTTAGATTAGCCATTAATGTCTAAGTTAAAAAGAGGAAAATTTTGTTTGCCCTAGTAATCATAGCACTTACCCTACAACTGCTCTTGTCTAATATGTCAGAGGCAGAAAATACTCAGTAAGATCCATCATCGGACGTGTTTCCATAGTATACCAGTTAGCACGTCTGCTTTACACCCAGAAGGTCCTAGGTTCGCGCCTCAATGGAGCCACGGTCCATGGTCTATGGCCATGCCACCCTGAACAAGCCTGATGTCTGATCTCGGAAGCTAAACAGGGTTGAGCCTGGTTAGTACTTGGATGGGAGACCACCTAGGAAGACCAGGTGTAGGCGTAGATAAAAATTAAAAAAAAAAATCCGTCATCATTTTTGTGTTAGTGACAGAATTCCCTGCCTTGTGATAAAATTTGTAATAAATTATTAATATGGTAGAGATGGCTATTCTAAAATCCAGCTGCTCCTCAAATGCCATACCATCCTGAAATATCACAACTCATCTAAAACAAAAGCGACATGTGCTAAAACTTTTTTAAAATCAGAAAGTACGTTAAGTTGAAAACAGAGACACTGTTTTGTACTTACTTTTGGACTTGTCAATGGCATTTTTTCCCTAGCCCTTTCCTGCGTGAGGGGCCTTCAGGCTGTCCTTCTTAACTTCACTTCCTCATATTCATGGACTTCCTTCTAATCTCACAGGTGTATGAGTAAGTACCATGCCAATGCAGAGAACCAACCTGAAAAGCCTTTCATGTGCCCTATTTACAGGAGTTGGTTAGATGTCTTACCTTGGCCTGGAGGAGCTTGCCAGTCCTGTGAGAACAGCTCTACCTAGTCAGTTGATGGTGCTCCACATGGTGGCTAAAAGTGTTTTTGTTTGTTTGTTTGTTTGTTGTGAAAGTAACAATTCCAAAGCATTAAATGGAAATATTTCATGCAGTACCTACCTAAATTATGGATTTGTGTTTCTTCAGTTTTCCTCACCTCTGTGTTGGTGTCCTGCATAGAACACCAATTTTTGGCACCACAAATAGCTCCCACCACTCCTCTGTAAATATGTTGCAGTATAATTCATGATAAAGAGGTATACTGTCTCCTTAAAAAGGAATCTTCCTATTTTCTCAACCCCTGTGAAATGTGCCAGGAGGCAGATAGAGGCTCTGACTCAGTAGGTGCTAGGAGGGAACTCAGAAACTGTCTGGGAGATGATGTTGCACAGTGCTGCCCTACTGAGTGCTCTTCCTGTGCAGTACTTGCCTGCTTCCTGCCTGACTTGAAGGTGGCTGTTGCAAAAGGGGGATTTAAAGTGAGCTCTTCTTCCAGCCTATGGAGGAAAAAATTAAAATTTTGGGGACAGTATTCTCATTGAGTTAATGGGTTTTGCCTCAGTTGCAGGTAGGAATGATAATTAATAAAATTATGTTTTCTATGGGTAAAGTTGTCTAAAGTGTTATTCCAACTTGATATTTTTAGATTTTTGAAGTTCTGTATTTTTCTATGTATTTAGTCATTCTGGTTTCTTATAAGTCTGCTTACATACTTAAGGTATTTGTTGGTTAGGATTTTAATATTGTTTTCTTATTAATTTGTGTGGAATCTTTATATAATAAAGGTGTTAATACTTTGTATTTTACATAGTTCTTTTTGAAAACTAGAAACTAAGGCCCAAATACCTCTGCTATTTGAAATGATAACATTTCATTCAAATAAAAAATAAATAAAAGTTAAAACTTTTTTTAATGATTGTTTTTTCAGGTTAGTCTTTTCCAGCCAGTTTACCTCGGAAGATTTTTCTCAGGTGTGCCGATAGCAAAAGATCTTAGATTTTATTCTGAGGTAAAGCTCCGCAGCCTTCCCTTTGAACACAAAGGGGACAGGGCATAGACCACAGCTTAAATAATTTAACTGCCAATCTTCAAAATTTGAGAAAAATAGAGGTTTACTCATGATTTATTCTCCAGTGAGGAGACGATTTATATACATTCAAAGATTGAAAGATTTTCTTACTACCAGCCAGCTGCTATTCATATGTTCATTCTACTTGCATTGTAATTTTGTCCAAGTAAGGTTAATCTGGATTTTCATTGATATTTTATAAGAGATAATACCTATACATAGAGTATAAATAATAAGGACAGCTAAGGAGATTAAACCATAAAGTTTCTGTGTTATCAATCTTCAGCATACGTTTTCAGAAATGTAGAGTTCTAGGACTGTGAAGAGACAATTCCAGGCTGCTAAAATGGCATGTGCAATCAGTCTTCTCTGAACATTGCAACTGGTGTTCATTGGCTTTGTTTTTATAGTTGTAGCAATATCCATGGAAGAAAAACACATTTAAAATCTATAATCATTTTTAGGCTTCAGAGACTAGCTTTAAGAAATAATTCTACGTCTACAGCCCAACACTTACGACTGCTTATTAGAGGACAAGATCAGGACTGCTTTCAGGTGTGTAGAGTGCATGATTTTGTTCTATGTTCTGTTTGGATCTAGAACATATACATAGCAGACCATTTTGTGTTGTCTTTAAAGAGTTTGTGTTATTGGCATGTTGTATTTGTGCTACAGCTTTGTTTTATGCAGCAATTGTTTTTAAATTGTAGCTTCAGCACACTTTTGGTTCAGAAGAACGACTAACCAATAACTGTGAGATCAAAATTCGTCCAAAGGAAGACATTAACATCTCTGTATTATTTGCACCTACTCGATTATCTTGTATGTTGGCTAAACTAGAAATTAAACAACTTGGAATTCGATCACAACCAGGCATTAAGTTCACGGTAAGATAATTTTATTGTTTTATTTCCTCCCATAGAGTATATGTGCTGCTTATTATAAGTCAAAATACGTGATTGCTGAGATTTACAGACAAATTAGGGAGTAATTATGTATAATATAGTATTGTCATATTATAAAAGCAGCCACCATAGTACTCCTCTAAGTAATAACCTCTTCTAAAGATTTTAAGTTCATTTCAGTTTGAGAATTTTGAAATGTACCTAACTTTACAGGAGCACATATTTTGGTAAGTCCAGATCAAACTGCTTAAGGTACTGTCTTTCCAATTAAATTTTATTCATTTAGTTTAAAATATTTATTGACACTATTTGCTAGACTGTTTCAGAATACAAAGATAAGAGTTTTTATATTTTGTTTCTTACCATAATTTTAAAAAAGCATTTCAAATAATTTCTTTAGATACATTCAAAGCACTAAGAGATAAAAGGGGATAGATCATCGAGAAAAGGAAAATGAAACCCAAGCTCCATTAAAGTGCATACCTTAAAACTGCAGAGTTGTTTGGCAGTGGGGCTGGGAGTAAAATTTTGGTTCATTTCCTAGTGTCAAAGAAGGAATGAGATAAAGATTAACAATACTTTCAAAAAAGATTTATTTTTTAAAATAGATATTTATGACAAATCTAGCTTTATTTGTTGCTGGAATTGACATATTCTCCCTGGAGCTGTTCAGTTGCCCCCGTGGGCTATGGTGAGTGAAATAGCACTAATATCTTTCTACGTGAGCCCAGGACACAATGCCAGAGTACTACATACTCTGATATCGGGTTACAGGTAAGGATCCAAGTGGTTTATGGAGAGGACTGAATGGGCTTTATCTTTTAGACTATTCTGAATATATTTTTATTAGTTTCAGGTTTGCTAACCAAGATTCTGAGGTTATTCCTAAGCAGGAATCTCTGGAAAACAAACAATTCCCTGGTCATTTAGGGCAGAACCTTTAATTTGACAGTTAACCAAGCAGAAATTCTGGTTGATGCCCTCTTAAGACAAACCAGGATCCTAGTGGGAGTTCTACTTAAGTAGATGCTACCTGTCTTCTCTCAGAGGTGGGTGGAATGGAACCTGATGTGCACAGAATATGATTCTTATCTCATAAGAAGACTTAGACCATTAACTTTGATGCATCTTTGTAGAGATAAGTAGCCAGGTAGAGTAGTAGAAGAGCACTCCCGAGAGAATCAGGAACAGATCTGCCTCTGTTTTTCACAATCACCCTTGATCAGTCACTTCACTTGCGCATGCTTCATTCCCTTATCTGAAATGCAGTTAATTGCAACCCCAACTTCTTGGTGTGGTTCTGAGGAACAAATGAAATTATCTATGCTTCGTATTCTATAAAGCATGATGGGACTATAATAAAAATGTATTTACTACATGCTGAATATGTATGCCAGGCACTACTCTAAATCATTACATGGATGATTTTTACATTTTACTTCAAAATAACTGTCTGAGATCATACCACTGTCTCTGTTCTACACATGTGGAAACTGAAGCCCAGAGAGATGAATGCCTGTGGTTGTGCATCTTACCAGTACATAGTCCAGGCCGGTTTATATTCAGGCTGCCTGACTACAGAGCCCACATTTATCTGTTGTGCAGGCGCTAGGTATTTATACTAGCTCTCTGTTTTCTAGTGCTTTAAAACAGCGATGCTCAACCAGAGGCCATATTATCCTCCAGGGGACATTCAGCAATTTTTGGAGACATTTTTCGTTGTCATAACTGTGGGTGGGAAGAAGATGCTACTGGCGTCTAGTGGGGGGAAGCCAGGGATGCAGCTAAATACCCAACAGTGTATAAGATGGCCCCCACCATAACAAATAATCTGACCAAAATGTCCACAGTGCTGAAGTTAAGAAATTTTACTGTAGAGTGATAGTTTTTCCAGTTGAATATTTGGATTTATTAGCAGTAGTCAAATTTCGTTTTATTTTATCATTCTTCTTAACCTTTTACTCAGTAGTTATTTATGATTCCTTAGGCTTTGAAAATACAGGAAGAATACATATATTGTTTATTTTATTTCTTATTTTTCATCCATCTTTTTTTTATGGGGACATTGGTTAATGAAATCCATATATTAAGTGTTTTTGATTTTATTTATTTTATCAGTAATCACTTTTTTAAAATAAGTTTATTGGGGTAACATTGGTTAATACAATTATGTAATTTTCAGGCATACATTATAATTTGACATCTATATATTCTATTGTGTGATTACCACCCAAAGTCTAGTTTCCTTCAGCTACCATATATTTGATCCCTTTTACCCTCCCCCTCTATATTTGACCCCCTTTACTCTGTCTACCTATCCCCTACTCCCCCACTCCCTACCCTTTGGTAACCACTAGTCTATAGTCCATGTCCATGAGTCTCTGTTTGTCCTGTTCTTTTTTTGCTTTTAGGTTTATATCCCACAAATAAGTGGTATCATGTGATTTTCTACTGTTTCAATCTGGCTTATTTCGCTTAGCATGATTATCTCGAGGTCCATCCATGTATTAAATGTTTTTAAAACCTAACTTTTTCCTGTTGTTTTCTAGTTTCATATGTAAAATTTACTTGTAAGTTTCTGTGAGAAAAGAAAAATTAGAAACACTTTTGGCTCTTGAAACTGCTAGAGTTCATTCTGAATTAGGTGAGATTTGTAGGAACTTAGATTTGAAGCCCTTTAAAATGCTATTTGTACTAAAAGGGAAGCCAGTACCCATTTATGAGGAGGTTAAATTTAATTTTTCAAAATGTTATTTTAATTAGATATATAACACAGCTCAAGCTATTTTATGTTTTCAGGTTTGCAAGGAATTCTTTGTAACCTATTTTAATTAAGAATGAAAGATCATTTTTAAAGGAGTGCATTTTAAAGGGTATGAAAAGTTTGTTTTCTAACGGGGTGCCTATTTTCCTACATTCTTATTTATAGAGTTTGTTCTGTGAATCCTTGTTTCCTGGTAGCACTGTGCCCTGTGGAAGCAGCTTGGCTGAGCATCAGCACCAGTCAGCACCTACAATCTGCCTCTAGTCTACACACCCGCTACCAGAGTGCCTGTCCTCTGAGAGTTATTTGAGTCCTTGGCTTCTTTTTGGTCCCTTGGCACACTTCTCTCTGACTCTGCTAGACCAAAAGCTAACAGAATTATATGACAGTAGACTTTCCCCCACAAAACATTTCATTTCAAAAATTCAGAATTAGTGGAGAGTTCAAATAATTATGCAGTGAACTCAGATACTCTACCACTTAGATGCTATAATTGATGTTTTGCTGTATTTCTTTTATCACATATCTAACCATCCATCAACTCATCTATTTTTTAATGCATTTCAGAGTAAATTACAAATATCAGTATGTTTAACCCTGTATTTCTTTTTTCTTCTTTTAGGCGAGGCAACCCTTGGTTGACCTCAGATTGCAAGGACCTTGTCAGCTTACAATCCCTTAATTTTTATGCCTATAGCACCTGGTTTTCCTAGGTGGTCTCCCATCCAAGTACTAACCAGGCCCAACCCTGCTTAGCTTCCAAGATCAGACGGGATTGGGCTTTTTTAGTTAACCGTATATTTCACCCTATACACTTCTTAAGCATATCTATAACTGTACTTTTAGTCTTTTGTTATCTAAGATTGGCTTTTATAACAATTAAATAATTATTCTTAGTATATTGGAAGGAAAATAGTTTTACAGCTCTTTGATTTGTTTTTCTCTAAGACAGAGTCTTTAATATAATGCTGGACTGGAAGTGGGGTAACTACTAGCCATAGTACAAAAAGAATAATAATTTTAATTGTGTTAAATCTGTATGGATTTTCTTCTTTGACCATAATTTAATCTTTGCTTTTGACTTACATAAAAATAATTTTGAGTGTATATGTACATTATGTGTTTTCAGATACCCTTGTCTGGATATGGAGGAACAAGTAATCTTATTTTGGAAGATGTTAAAAAATTATCTGACAGTTACATGGTAACCTTGAATGACTTAATACCTGGCAAAGAAAGTAGAATTGTTTTTTCTATTCGTAACACTGGCTCTCGAGCAGCTTTTGTTAAAGCAGTAGGTTTTAAGGATTCTCAGAAAAAAGTTTTCCTGGATCCTCAAGTATTCAGGATTTTTCCAGATAAATTTGTGCTCAAGGAAAATACACAAGAAGTAAGTAAATGAGTCTCCACACTAAAAATATAAACTCATTTCTAGCTTAAGTTAATAATTATATATTTTATGGCTAAAAACAAATAATATTTGAAGTGTGTTTAGGAATAGGAATACTTCTCGGAAATACTATACATATGCATTCTTGTCTATATTGACTGTTAGGCTTGTATGACAGTTTATTCAGAATACGATAACTTAAATATTTAATATTCACTTGATTTTTTTTTTTTTTTTTTTTTTTTTTTTTGGCACCAGAACGTTACTATAATATATAATCCATCAAGCAGAGAAAGCAGTTACAAAACTGCAACAGAACTGTCAACTGTATACTTCTTTGGTGGAGATGAAATTTCAAGACAGCAGTATCGAAGGTAGTTTACTTAGATGGTATTAGGACCTATTCAGTAGAAATAGTCAAGGCTTAAAAATTGGTTTGGGATTAATGAACTGGTAGGTGAAAAAATCTTGGTAAAATTTGTGTAGCTAATAAGCTACCATAATGTGAAGAAGAAAATGCCTGTAGGAAACTCATCTATATTTGCATTGTGCTCCCTTTTCTAGGCATTATATTGTGCCTCTTCTTTACTCATATGGGAGCCTCAGACTTTATAATAGGACCATCTTTGTAGTGATGGTAGATTGATTTCAGAAAAGACTTAAGAACTACTGAAAGAGTATATTGTCTAAACACACCTGACTTATTTGGAATATTTCTGGGAAAGTTGTGATTTGAAAGGATCAAGGTATATTTTCGAAATGTGTAGGATGTTTAAGTTGGTTGGCTACTTAAAGCATGTACTTCTGAAAAATTTGGTACATCTAGTTTAAATATAGTATGATGAAATATCAAATTTAGGTATTTAGGTTTAGGATGAAATGTCAAATTTAGGTATTTATTTAGGTTTAGGTATGATTTAAAGATAGGTAACATTCTTGTATGTTGAATTTAAAGTTCTTATAAAGTTTTGTTTCCTAGTCTAGAAGAGCTGACTATAAAATAAGTATGAAGTTCACGATGTTTCATCTGTTAGTAGGAAATGTTTAGCTCCCAGTAGGAGAGAGGTATATGCATATACCAGTCTTCTTCCAACCTTTACTCTGCTGTGTTTTATTCCGATGCATAATTTAGGATATTGTATTTTATCTTTAATCTCTCGAGGATTATTGGAATGTTTAAAAAGAGAGAGATTAATGAGAAATTGCTACATGATGTTAGAACAGACCTAATATGAGCAGCTCAACTTTGAACCTGATTTTGTTTTTCAATTAAGTATTTTAGAAATAGAAACTGACATTTGGAGAAATTAGATGAACACGTTTGGGTTTTTTTCCTTTATCTCTACTGAGAGATAGAAATCGGAGTATTGTTTTAGAACTCCTCTTTGATACAGATTTAGGTTAATGAGATTTCTTTTGTCTGTGAACATCTGAGTATTACAGAGAAATTTACATTTCAGTTCTCACACCTTAAAGATTCTGTAGAAGAGGCCAGATAAACATAGTTATATGGCAATTTAAATGTCCCCCTCTCCTGGTTTATGTGTATCATTTTTTGACATATTTTTTTTGGGAGATTTCTGTGGCCAAATTATTACAAATAATGATAATGTAAAACCTGAAAAGAATCTAATTTTATTATTCTTTCTACTCTTATATTAGGGAGTTCTTGTTCTGATGTTAATATTTAACTGAAACTGATGGTTTACTTCCATGTATAACTTTTAAGGCAATTTGCAAAACAGGTTTTCTTTTAAATTATTTACATTTGATTTAAGACATGAGAGCTATGTACTAATGTTTCATGCTGTTGGTGGAATTTGCCAAATACACTAATAAAAATCTAATTAAGGTCATTTTATATGTAAAAGCACTTTTGAATAAAAATCTTTTCTGACAGAGCTCTGTTGCATAAACCAAGGATTCTAGAACAGATACTTCCAGAGAATAGTGTGTTGCAGAATATTAATTTTGCCGAAGCATTTCAAGATGAGCTACTAGTAACTGAAGGTAAGGATTTCAACATGTCTTAAATCTTTTGGGTCATTTGTAGTATTATCTAGGTCTAGTGATGTGATATAAGGAGGAAGAGTATTAGTTTAGATATGGTGACAGGCTTAGTTTGAGCCACAGTTCTGCTATGTGACTTTGGACAAATGACATCACTGAAATTTAGTTTTCTTATCTATAAAATGAGAATAATAATAATATCTAACTTCTCATCCATACAGAAATATTGTGAAGATAAAATGAGAGAGCTTTGCTATGTAAATGTTAGATATTTAATATATTATTGCACCTATTCTGTGGGTAGACTTTTAAACAGGAGAATAATTGTTACTAAATTCAGATTAATTACTATTTAAGATTTAATGATTGAAAGCTTACACTGATTTTGAGATTTCTGTGCTTTTGTGCCTATTTTATGGTCATAGAGGATGTGATAGTGGCAAAAAAAAATCCCAAATAGATGATGGAGTGACTCTAACTTAGATGTTTAGCCCTCTTTGGGCTGTGTTATGTTACAGGTAACAATAAAGGCCCAAGAGTAGGGAATTACTTAATTATGCAGTGTAATATTTTGAAGCTATTAAAACAGTGATGTGATTTTATATTAATGACATGAGAAGCTCTTCATTTATTAAGAAAAAATTATTTTTAAAGTTTGCATAGTAAGATCTTATTTTGGTATAAAAATAATGTGTTTATATATAGCTACATAGGTAAAATTGCAGTAATAGACACACCAAAATATTAACAATAGTTATGTTCTAGTGATAGAATTTCAGGTGATAGTTTTTTTCTTCTATTTTTTTTTTTTTTTAATTTTAAAGGATGAAATATATATTGCTTCTGAAATGTGAAATGATAAAGGAAAAGGATACTTATGCCTATGTGGAGGTAATATAGAATAGTCTGATCTTTTCAGTAATTAGGAGTCTACTCAAAAGGAAGGCAGCAGTTGGGGTTAATTAAAAATAATGTAGAGATTTGACATGGATCTTGTCAACAGTGTGTTAAAGGAGCAGAATATGGAAAGAACCTTGGATTTGGAGTTGAAACTCAAAGACCCATCTCTACTACTTCAGCTCCTCTGATCTTCACCTTATCTCTTCCTCAAAGAAAGATCCCAATAAAAGAGTTAAACTAAACTATGCTGTGTAGTTGGAACATAAACTTAGTAACATATTGCAACAATAGTGAAGACTGTGTTTGAAAGTAGGTAGCCTGAGTTTATAGTGGTTCAGAGCTTGGCACAGTTTCATGATTCAGCAGCATTTCATTCATGAATTGAATAGACATGAATTGAGAGTACAGGGTGCCAGTCTGTAGAGGTAAAAGATGCAGTACTTGCCCTCTGGGGGCTTATAGGCTCAGAGGAAGACAGATGATTAAGGTATGGTGTGAAAAATGCTATGATAGAGCTGTGTTTAGGAATCTGGGGGAGCACAGAGGAAGGGTACTCCCACTTAGAATGAGGAATCTTAGAGAATGAGGAAGAGTTGACAGGGTGGAGAAGATGGGGACCAGAATGAGAAAGGATGTTCCAGGGAGAGGGAGCTGCGTGTACAAAAATTCAACAGATGTATTAAGGGTCATGTGTATAAACCCAACCAAGAGATAAGTAACCTGCTTATGGTTGATAAGATCACCCATCTGAGATGGGGTTGAACTGAGACTTCAGGAGATTTTTGGGATGCCAGATTCTACCTCAAGGAATTTGGATTACTTAAGATGGTATATTTATCATTCAGGTGAAAGGAAGAAACAATCTTACTTTGTTTTCTGTTAGTGTAGTAGATCACCTATGAATATATTGCAGTTGAACTTTCTGCATGATTATTTTGAATACCATTTGTTTGAGCATATTTCTATTACTGGCATTTATAATCTTTTGCAAAATGTGTAAGTAGTACATATTTTCACAGTTGATTTAAACTTTTATATTCACATGTCTTGGTTATTATAAATTTCCATTTAAAAAGTATAATTCTTAATATCTAACTTACATGTAGAATACAAACGTGTTCTATAAAATTTCTTGTGTGTATAAATTCAGGAGGAGTGATTTAGAGGTATTCAACTCCAGCACTATATTATTAATCTACAATATTTAATTAATATTGCCTGGTTTCTAAATTTGCTTAAGTTAAACATCTGTGAGATCACCACTTAAAATTATATACTTTTAACCTCTGTGCTTCAGATTCCTTCTCTTTGATATGGAGAAGATAATGCCTACCTCAAAGAGTTGTGAAAAACAATTAGGTTAATAGATACAAAGGGATTAGAACAGTGCCTGGCCCACAGTAAGCTTTATATAAATGTTCGTGCCACATATATCTTTAAAAATGTTCTTATTTTAATGTTCTCAACAACCCCTGAGATAGATTGTTACTCCATGTTCTACTTGAGGAATCTAAAGCTTAGAGAAGTTAATTTGCCAGAGGTTACGGAACTAAGGACTGGCAAGATTGTAGCTCAAATCCAAGGCCAGAGCCTTAGCTACTGATTATTGATGCTGAACTGCCTATAATTTTACACTAGTCAGTAGTATCAAAAATCAAAATATCACCTACCCCTAACCTAAGGAAGTAATATTTTGTGGTCGAAAAATATATAAATTTACCTGTTATTTTGTGGTTTGATTATGTAGATTCATGTATTTCAAACATTTTCTATTTCAGTGTATGATCTTCCCCAGCGGCCTAATGATGTTCAGCTCTTTTATGGAAACATGCGTAAAATTATACTTTCAATAATTGGAGAATTCAGAGATTGCATTTCTAGCAGAGAATTTCTTCATTCTTCCAAAGAATCTAAAAGGTAAAATAAGCAAAATCTCGGTCACCAGATTTTAAGATTATTTGATTCATAGTATAGCTGATCTTTTTCCTGTACTTTATTATTTTTTTGTCTCAAAATGTTTATTTCACCTTTATTTTTTGGTTAGGTTGAAACAATTTCAGATTTACAGAAAAGTTTAAAAATAGTACAGAGAACTCCTATATGCAACTTACACTGACATTCCCCAGTTAACACTTTATCACATTCACCTTATTATTTATGTAGATAAAACTTTTCTTCTGAACCAATTACGGGTAAGTTGCAGGCATCATGACCAATTAGCCCTTCGTTTCCTAAAAACACAGCTGCTTTCCTGCATAGCCATCAAAATTAGGACATTAATGTTGAAACAGTCGCTACTGCCATCTAGTCTACTGATTCCATTCAGTTTTCCTCAGTTCCTCAATAACGTCCTTATAGTTAAATAAACAGGAAACTTTCTCTTTCCTCTACTTATTTGGTCCAGAATCTAATCTAAGATCATATGTTGCATTTAGTTAGCTGGTCTCTTTAACCTCTTTGAAAGAACGGTACCTCCAGTCTTTCTTATCTTTCATTACTGAGATAACACCTAGGGCTGGATTATCACATCAGATCCACAGAATCAAAGATATTAACCAGAATTAAGCTTTACTAATTAGTTTAGTTAGTTATTTTTACTTGTACCTGAGGTTTATTTTAAATTACACACAAAACTTTGGTTAATTTGTTGTAAAACAAGTCTCTTCTCCACTGACTTCTCTATTTTCATTAACCTATGGTCACTAACTCTGCTGGTCAGCTAGGGACAAATGGTTTTTCTTAGACATTAGATTTTTCAGTGCTAAAACCAGGACCATTCCAAACAAACTTAATGCCAAAGCTTGCCCAATTCCTGTGGTTAAGCACCAGTTCATGATTTCGACATCAAATATAAATGTAACCCCTTAGTCACCCTCAGAGGATAAAATTCTCATGACATATGGACCAAAATCTGATTCTAGATATAAGTTCCCCATCATTATTTCCAAGACTTCTAGATAAGGGACAAGTGATTTAATCATTTTTATAGCAAACAGCGTTCAATCAGTGGATCAAATTAGAACCACATAAGCTAAGATGCCAGACAAAACAAGTTTGAAGCCTCACTCCAACACTCAATAACTGAGTGGCATTGTGCAAAATAATTTATTATTTTTTTTTATTTTTTGCTATCTAAGCTTTTATTTTATTATTGATACATAACATCCAATACATATAAATAGAGAGTACGAAGATTTAATTTACCCTTTCTGCTGTGCCAGACTCATTTAAAAAATAAGGTAAGAAGATGAAGAAAATTATTTTGAAAGAGATTTCAGTTCATAAACAATTAACTTATAGCAAAGAAATATTAAAAATTATATGAAAGAGTGGTGGGTGATAACTTGAGTTTTAACAATATATAAAGTTTTTAAAGTGTTTATACATTTGAAAAGAACCTAAAGAGTATACTTTTTTATATTTTTAGAAATTAAAATAGATTTCTCTTAGAATTTCTGTATATGTTTAAAATTTTTCATAATAAAATGTTGGAAAATAGATTAATTGTATTTTACTTTTTTCATACCTTGTTCATTCAGGTATTTCAATAAAATCGATGATTATTTAATAAGGAAGAAAGTACATAAGTAAAAGAAACAACAAAATCCAGCCCTTTCAAAAGTTCCTTGAATATTAGTATATTCGATGTGGTAAATTAAAGTAATTAATTTAGTTTTAGAAAAGTTTTGATAGTATATTCAACAATATAATACATGCTATCAGAATAGAACTTACAGCCTTTGAAAAGCTCTGTGGTCAGAGTTTATACTCGTTAGCTCTTTCAAACTTTTTGTTGCTTTTAGGTTTATATCACACATATGTGATATCATGTGATTTTCAACCTTTTCTGTCTGGCTTATTTTGCTTAGTATTATTATATCAAGGTCCATCCATGTTGTTGCAAATGGCAGTATTCATCTCTTCTTATGGCTGAGTAATATTCCATTGTATATATGTACCACAGCTTCTTTAGCCAGTCATCTATCGTAGGACACTTCGGTTGCTTACATGTCCTGGCCACTGTGAATAATGCTGCTATGAACATTGGTGTGCAAATATCTTTTGGGATATGAGTTTTCAAGTCTTTGGGGTAAATACTCAGTAGAGGGATTGCTGGATCATATGGTAGATCAATTCTTAGTTTTTGAAGAACCTCCATACTGTTTTTCATAGTGGCTGTACCAATTTGCAGTCCCACCAGCAGTGTATGAGGGTTCCTTTTTCTCCACATCCTCTCCAACATTTATTATTACTTGTCCTGTTGATTATAGCTATTCTAACAGGTGTGAGATGGTATCTCATTGTGGTTTTGATTTATATTTCCCTAATAGCTAGCAATGTTTGTTGGCCATTTGTATGTCCCCTAGGGAGAAGTGTCTGTTCAGGTCCTCGGCCCATTTTTTGATTGGATTGTTTGGGTTTTTTTGTTGTTACTGAGTCGTATGAGTTCTTTGTATATTTTGGATATTAGGCCCTTATCGGAGGCGTTGCTTGCGAATATGTTTTCCCATTCAGATGCTTGTTTCTTTACCTTGTTGATGGTTTCTTTTGTTGAGCAGAAGCTTTTTAGTTTGATATAGTCCCATTCATTTATTTTTGCTTTTACTTCCCTTGCTTTTGAGGTCAAATTCATAGAATCCTTTTAAGTTCAAGGTCTTTGAGTTTAGTTCCTATGTTTTCTTCTATGCATTTTATTGATTCAGGTCTTATATTCAGGTCTTTAATCCATGTTGAGTTAATTTTGGTGTGTGGCGATAGACAACAGTCTAGCTTCATTCTTTTGCAGGCGGCTTTCCAGTTTTCCCACCACCATTGATTGAAGAGGCTTTCCTTTCTCCACTGTATGTTTTGGCTTTTTGTTGAAAATTATTTGCCCATGTAAATATGGGTTTACTTCTGGACTCCCGATTCTGTTCCACTGCTCCGTGTGTCAGTTTTGCTGCCAATACCATGCCGTTTTGATTACTGTCGCTTTGTTGTATAGTTTCAAGTCGGGCAAAGTGATGCCTCCAGCCTTGTGCTTTTTTCTGAGGATGGCTTGGCAATCCAGAGTCTTTTGTGCTTCCTTACGAATCTGATGATTTTTTTGTTCCATTTCTTTAAAAAATGCTGATGGGATTTTGATGGGGATTGCATTAAGTCTGTATAATGCTTTAAGTAATATGGTCATTTTAACTATGTTGATTCTGCCAATCCAAGAACACGGAATATCTTTTCATTTCTTTGTGTCTTCTTTGATTTCTTTTAATAAGGTCTTGTAGTTTTCATTATATAGATCCTTCACATGTTTCGTTAAGTTTATTCCTAGATATTTTATTCCTTTTGGTGCAGTTGCAAAAGGAATTAATTTTTCCACTTCTTTTTCTGACACTTCATTATTAGAGTATAAGAACGCTATGGATTTTTGAACATTGATTTTGTACCCAGAAACTTTATTTGCTTATTGTTTCTAGTAGTGTTCTTGAGGAGTCCTTAGGGTTTTCTATATAGAGAATCATGTCATCCGTAAATAGTGACAGTTTGACTTCTTCATTTCCTATTTGGATGTCTTTTATATCTTTCTCTTGCCTGATTGCACTCGCTAAGACTTCCAATGTTATATTGAATAACCTTGCCTTGTTCCTGACCTTAGAGGAAAGGTTTTTAGTTTTTTACTATTAAGTATAATGTTCGCTAAGGGCTTGTCATATATGGCCTTTATTATATTAAAGTATTTTCTTTCTGTACTGATTTTGTTAAGTGTTTTGATCATAAATAGGTGCTGTATCTTCTCAAAGGCTTTTTCTGCATCTCTTGATATGGTCATATGATTCTTATTTTTTAATTTGTTTATGTGGTATATCACATTAATCGATTTGCCTATGTTGAACCATCTCTCTGCCCCTAGGATGAAGCCCACTTGATTGTGGTGTATAATCTTTTTAATATGTTGCTACATTCAGTTTGCCAGTATCTTATTTAGGTTTTTTGCATCTGTGTTAATGAGAGAGATTCATCTGTAGTTTTCTTTTTGTGTGTTATTTCTACCAGGTTTTGGTATCAGAATAATTAATATTGGCCTTATAAAATGAGTTAAGAACTAAGTATTGCCTCCTCTTTGAGTTTTTGGAGGAGTTTAAGGAGAGAATAGGTATTAAATCTTTGAATCTTTGGTAGAATTCACTGGTGAAGCCATCTGGACTTTTACTTTTTGGTAGGTTTTTGATGATTGTTTCCATTTCCATACTGCTGATCAGTCTATTTAGATTTTCCATTTCTTCTTGATTCAGTCTAGAAAGGTTGTATCTTTCTAACTATTGGTCCATTTCTTCTAGGTTATTAAATTTGGTGTTCTATACTTTTTCATAGTATTCTTGTATGATCCTTTGTATTTCTGCAGTGTCTGTCGTAATTTCCCCTCTTTCATCCCTGTTTTTGTTTATTTGTGTCCTTTCTCTTTTTTCTTTAGTGAATCTAGCTAGGGGCTTGTCAATTTTATTAAACTTCTCAAAGAACCAACTCTTTGTTGCATTTATTTTTTCTATTGGTTTTTTTTTGTTTTCAATTTCATTTATTTCTCTTCTAATTTTCATTATTTCTTTCCTTCTGCTGACATTGGGCTTCATTTGTTCTTCCTTTTCTAGTTTTTTAAGATGAAGCATTAGGTTGTTGATTTGGGTTCATTCTTATTTTTGGAGGTAGGTCCGTAATGATATGAACTTTCCTCTCATGACCACTTTTGCCATGTCCTAAAAGTTTTGATATGTTGTACTATCATTATCATTCATTTCTATGTATTTCTCGAGATCCCGCTTTATTTCTTCTGTGACCCAATTATTCTTCAGTAGTATGTTGTTTAAGTTATTCTTCAGTAGTATGTTGTTTAATCTTCATGTGTTTGTGGTTCTTTCTGCTTTCTTTTTGCAGTCGATGTCTAATTTCAAAGCATTATGATCAGAGAATATTGTTGGTATGATTGCAATCCTCTGACATTTGTTGAGGCTATCTGTATCTGTATGTCCCAGTATGTGGTCAGTCCTTGAGAATGTTCCATGTGCACTAGAGAAAAGTATAAACAGCTGTGTTGGGATGAAAGGCTCTGTAAATGTCAATTATGTCCAGTTGGTCTAACATATCATTTAAGGATGTTATTTCCTTATTGATTCTGTTTGGATGATCCGTCTGTATCTGACAGTGGAATATTTAGGTCCCCTACTACAATACTGGTTTGGTCTGTTTCTCCCTTTAGTTCTGTGAGTAATTACTTTATATGTTCCGGGGCTCCCTGATTGGGAGCATAGATATTAATAAGTATTATGTCTTCTTGGTGCATGATTCCTTTTATCATTATGAAATGTCCCTCAGTATCTTTCTTTACCTTTACCTTTTTTATTTTGAAGTCTATTTTGTCTGATATTAGTACCACTACTCCCACTTTTCTCTTAAATCCATTTGCTTGAAATATCATTTTCCACCCTTTCACTTTGAATCTGTATTTGTGTTTGGAGCTGAGATGTGTCTCCTGGAGGCAACATATGGTTGAGTTTTGTTTTTTGATCCATTCTGCAACTCTGTGCCTTTTAATTGGTGAGTTCAATTCATTTACATTTAGGGTGATTCTTGAAATATGAGGTCTTCTTATAGCCCTTTTATCTTTTTTCTGATAGCTCAGTGTTTCCATTGCTTCCTTGTGCTTTTGTTTTCTTTATTTTGGTTGGCTTTTGTGCATTTTCCCTCTGGTTCTTCTTGTGTTTTATGTTACATACTTCGGTTCTGAATCTTTGATGTGTGGTTACCATTACAAATATGTAAAGGATAGTTATATTTATATATGGTCATCCATTTTCTTCTGCACATGCCTTCTCTCCATTCCCCTTTGTGAATTTGGATCTTTAAATCCTTCCCTTTTCAGTCATTGTCTCAATTTGTATGCTGAAAGTTCATTACTATCTTGCTATAACAATTCTCTTATTATTATTTAAGCTTATAATGCCCTGTTCATAGTAGGGGTTGCACTCCTCTGCTTCTATTTGCCTGATAGTCACTTTACTCATAATTATTTTTATTTTTTTTTGAGGGGCGGGGTTCATTTTGTTTTAGGTGAGCTGACCTCATTCAGTATTTCTTGTAGTGCAGGCCTCGTAGTAGAGAATTCCCTCAATTTTTGTATGTCTAGAAAGGTCTTAATTTCTCCTTCATATCTAAAGGAGAGCTTAGCTGGATACATTATTCTAGGCTGGTTGTTCCTTTCACTTAATAGTTTAAATATTCAATTCCATTCCTTTCTGGCTTGTAAAGTCTGCCCTGAGAAGTCCGAGGATAATGTAATGGGTTTTCCTTTATAAGCGACCGTTTTCTTCTCCCTGGCTGCCCTTGGAATTCTGTCTTTGTTGTTGATTTTTGATAATTTCAATACAGTGTGTCTTCGTGAAGGCCTCTTTGAGTTAAGATAATTGGGTGTTCTATTGACTTCTTGAATTCCAAGCTCCAGCTCATTCCTTAGATTTGGGAAATTCTTGTCCACTATTTGTCTGAAAATGCTTTCTAATCTCTGTTTCTTTTCCTCCCCTTCGAGAATTCTCATTATTCTTATGTTTCCTCTCCTGATGGTATCAGCTAATTCTTGTATTTCTCTTTCATTCTTCGATCTCTCTTTTCTTCCTTCTGATTTATTTCTAGATTTCTGTCTTCAATATCACTGATCCTTTCCTCTGTTTTGTTGACTCCATTACCCAGGCTTGTTATTTCATTTTTCAACTCTTGCAGTGTTTTTTTTCCCTTCAGAAGGTCTCTTCTGTTTTTTTTGTTGTTGTTGTTGTTGTTGTTTTTTTGAGAGTTTCAGTCTTTTTGCTAAAGAGCTCATTCTGCTCATCTAGTTATTTTTTCAATTCCTGAAATTGTCGATATGATTTGTTTTGGATCTCATCGAGTTTTTTCAGAAGTACCATCCTGAATTCTCTGTCATTTAAGTTGCATATTTCTATGTCTATAAGCTTATTTTCTGGAGATTTTTATCTTTCTTTCTGAGATGCCTTGTCACCTTGGTTGTTCATGGTGTTTAATGGACTATTTCTCCGCTTGGGAATTAATGGAAATTTGTTCTGCTTTTTTTTTTTTCCAGAAAGAAGATTTATTGTATAATGGTCCCTAGCCTGTTGCAAATAAGGTGTTTTTCTTTTGGTTTCCAGTAGGTGGCATCTAAGCCCTGTTTTATATAAAGTCCTAAAAAATGCCTTTTTAAAAAATTTTCTTGTCAATATTTAATCATACTCACTACCCTCAGTTTCAGTTCCTGTCAGTGTCAGCGACAGTCTTGGCAATGTTTGCTCAGATTCCCCAGGGGCTCTGCAGTGATTGGTCTAGGATGGTATGGGGGGAGAGGCCCTCTGGGTTGGCAGTTGAGGGCTGTGGCTCAGCCTTGGTTTTGCAACCGGGGCTGGTAAAAATCAACTGTTGTTTCTCTGTGGTCCTGTCCCGCTTCTCTGTCTAATGACTGGGTCTTGTCGCCGCTGCAGGGAGCTCACAGCAGTCCCAGGCAGGGCTTTTCAGAGAAGTCTCCATGCCTTCACCCCTCCCCCTTCTCCTGCCGAGAGTTCAGGAGGCTGTGAGAGGCAGCTTCTTTATTTCTCCCAGTCCATCGACCGACACTTGGAGTTCTGACCTGTGGTAGCTCTTATGTTCAGATTCCACACTCAGACGTGCTCATATGCAGTTTGGGTGTTTTTTGTTCAGTTTTAGATGTTCAGCTTATTGTTTCAAGGGGAGAGATCTGGGAACATCTCTTACTCCGCCATGTTTAATCACTTTACTAATAATTTAAGTGCAACATGAAGAAATCCAGATTGCTAATAGTGTTTCATAGGTCCTTTTTGCAACATGAATTCTCTACTCTGGCTCAAATTTAATGCTATTTGTGCATGTGATATATCGCTTACACAGAAGGGGGAGCCATTTCATTCATGAAAGCTTGCTATACTTTGATGATTACGTAACTTATGTGATATTTTTGCGAACATCTATGCCACATAAATTTATAAATTTCAGATTTCTTTACCATAGACAATTCTAGACATACCAGGGGTATCTTGTTAAAAATATTCTGTAGATAAAGACATTAATATGTGTGCTAGGAGATTTCATTAGTAGAATTACAAGGGGATTTTACCAAGTCATTTTCTTTTCCCCTGGGCTTTCTATGGTAAACAGGAGAAAATAGGCTGCAGGCCAGCTGCGACCCTTTTCTTACCAATGACCTTGATGTTTTTACAGAGTACAGGCCAGTTACTTTGTAAACTATTCCGCAGATTCAGAACACCACAGAAATTATGCTGTTTGTTTTCTCAGTAAACAAAGCTAATTTGTCCCATTACTAGAAATATTTTTTCACTTAGTTAAAACAGTGTCTGCCAGGTTTCTCCACTATAAAGTTAGCTACAGTCTTGTAGGGAGGTAATTGATCATGACTTGATCCTCGTCAAACTTTTCGCACCCAGTGATGATTGTTGCCTGAGTCATATTATTACTATCTTGTTTACCAAATGGTGATTTTCTAATTTCATCTTTCTTTCTACATTTATCAATTGTCTTTCCACTATGAGGAAGAGATTTGCTTTTTCCTCTTTTATGTATTTATTCACTTATATTAGGATGAACTTATGCGTTCAATATTAATCCTTTACTGTCATATTTGGTCCCTTAATTTGATTGCTTGATTGGTGTATCCCCATCATTCTTTGAGCACTTCCTTATTCAGAGGTACAATAGATTATTCAAGGCTCATCTTACACTTCTCCTGTCCAAGCCCTAAAATAGCTGGGACTTCTCTTAGAAGTCCTCGTTTTTTTTGTAGAGAATGGTATTGAAACCAGGATGTGAGTAAGAGTAGTAAGTGCTATTGCTTTTGAATTATCATTACTTGTAGGCTCCCTCAGTGGACAGAGCTAGGAAGTAAATGCATTTATATATAAATCCATGTGTATCCATTATCTGTCTATAAATATGTTAAAACCACAAGTTAACACTGCTACCTCCGATTCTAATGCAGTACAGTGCATTCCATTCTTCCTTTCCCTAATTGTATCTTTTTTTCTCCAGTACCGAGAATCCTGGCTCTATTTGTCCTCAATATATTTACATTTTACTGAATCCTCCTGTTTTTAACCAATCTTATCACATGGTCTCAGTGTTGCCAACTCATATTGACTGAGAGTTCCCTGCAAATCCCAGTGCCACCAACTAAGAGCTCACTGCTGACTCACTCGCCCACCCCCACCACCCCACTGCCTCTAGCTCATGCCTGCTTACTCACTTTTATCTCTACTTACAATGTTAATTTTCTTTTAAGATATTCAGTCAAAGCAAGTTAAAGATAGTAGTTACATATATTTAAAATTATCTTGAAGATCACTTGTGAGGAATTGGTTCTTAGGAAGCTAAAAAGCCAATAATCAAATTTTTTATTTTTAATGGTGCCTTCTTTATTGGTCTGGGGCAGTAGAGGTTCCCTTTAAAAAGGAGGGGACAAGAGGGCAATGGTAAAGGTGAAGAGAGGGATTTCTTTCTGCTGAGTGGTGACTTGAAATAAAGATGTTCCACTCCAGGGTAGGAGAATTTGGGCATCGCACAGTTGAACTTCAATTAAATCATGTGCTTTTCTGATTATAAAATGTATTTGGATTATAATTTTTTGCAATCTAAGGCTTATTAGAAAACAGTTTCAACACTTAATAAAAAAAACTTCTTAAACTCGATTAGCATTTTTTACTGTGATATTTTTTCCAGAAGACTCTTGTTTTAAAGTTTTTTGGTGTTAACATTATGAAACCTGTTATTATTGTGCCGTTATAGATACATTAAGAGAGTCATTGTTTTTGTTTTTTTTTTTTCTTTTAATTCTTAATTTTGGGTAATTTTCTAGTAAATTCTTTTAAGAGATCTCAGGTAGCATGCAGAAGTCAAGGCAGGAAAAATTAAATCATCGGGTATTCTAATTAAAGATTAATATAATAATACTTATACTGTGTTTTTAATACATTAAGAATACACAATATGAAGGACTTTTATTCATTGAAAAATATACAGTATATAATGTACTTTTAGCTTTATATAAATGTTTAGATTTATGAAGATAATATAAATACTTGACACAGTCTGGCTTGTTATCATTTTTTTTCTTTCTATAGTGAATCGGACAGTCTTAGGAAACATGGTGGCAATGTTTCTTTGGATGTTTTACCAGTTAAAGGTCCTCAGAGTTCTCCACCTCTTTCACAAGCTGTTTACTCACCTCAAGATAAATCATCTTCTGAAGAAATATGGACTGTCCAACCTGAACACTTGATTTTGGTAGCCCCTACTACTTGTGAGTATGACAATGATGAAACTACAGGAATGCGCTCTGAAACTCAGGGCTGTATGTATTTAACTCTGTACCCATGGCTCATCTATGAGATATACATGGATTTTATTCAGATGTGACCGATGGCTTTCACAGGTCCTCCTCATTTATTAGAGACCTAACTCAGACTTGACCAGAGCTTCATTCTGACACAAGGCCATGGTCCTCAGTCCAAGTTCCCAGTTCCCCATATGGCAGAGCCATGCATCCCTTCCTGCCATCACATCCTCTGCCCCAAAGAACTCATTTGGCACTTGGCCTCTTTTACCTTTAACATTGATAAAGTTGGTTCATATAGTAGGAACAAATCTGGTACCTATGTATGTACCTGAGATAAGACCAGGTGGTAACAGTTTCCAGATTTTCTTTTTTCTCTGACTTTGTTCAGTAATGAACTTTGTTCAGTACCTTTGTAGTTTCTAAGAGTAAACAGATGGTCTTGATTTGAAATTCCTGTACTTGGGCAGTTGAGAAAGCAAAATAAGCTGGTTTACTGGTGTACTTATTTAGTATTTATTTTTACTGTTTATTAACTTTATCTTTTTCACTAATACTAAATGTAAGTAACATTTATCTGATATAATAGGTGATCTGGCAAAAACTGGACGTTTCCAGATTTTAAATAATTCTGTTAGGTTACTGAAATTTGAGCTGTACTGGCCAGCACATTGTCTTACGGTAACACCGCAACATGGATTTATCGAGCCAGAGTAAGTATGACCTTCCCTTTTCTCTGGGTGTTATTCAGATGCTAGCATGGTGACTTTCTAAGGGTTAAATAACATGCCACTTGACTCAGTAGAATTTTTTTGTGTGCTAACTGTACAGAGCGCCATGGATGTTTCTGTAGGACTTACAGTGAGTTTAAGACTCATGCCTCTTAGCGGAATAAAGACCTTGTCCACAGCCAATTGTGGTATATAGCCTAAAAGGGTCAAAAAAAGACGTGTGAGGTGGGAAAGAGTTCCTGGAGTGGAAGACATCTGAATATTTTTCTGATATATTGTTCAGCCTGCAAAATAACAAAGCAAGGGATACATTTGGGCCTGTGTTGAGGGGTGGTGGTCTCTGCCTTCCATTACCTTGAGTTTGGCTGGCTTACTAACTGCTGATTTAGTCTAAAAGGTATTTTATAGACAAAGCTTCCTGCGTAATATGTCCGAGCCATAACTTAGCTTGCTGTTTTCGGCAAAGAACATTCTAAGATAGAAGTCTTTTGGGGCCTAATGTTGATAAGCAGCTTCCCTCTATATGCAGCTTAATTATTAATAGGAGGTAAAGCAATAGCTCTGCAGCTTTTCAGGGACTTTATCTGGGTCGGCAAAAGACATTCACATCTGAAAGCTGCTTCATATTTAGGAATAGCAGCTTTGCAGAAGAGCAACATGAAGTTTATTTACTTTTGCAAAATGATGGAGTATGCATTTTAGAAGCATTTACTTGAGTAAGACTCAGGTAAGGTACAGATAGGGGCACTCCAGAGAAACATTCCTAGGACCAAAGCAGTCAACCATTTTTACTGATTTACTAATTAATGGTTAAAAATCTAGGGAAATGTTAGGGCAGGTTGTTCACAAATAACTTTTACATTGCCCCATGTATTTAGCTAGTAGCAATAGAAAATAATCTTGCTCAGTCATTTTTTTAAAAATAACTTATTTTTCAGTAACAGTTGACATATTAGTTTCAGGTGTACAACATAGTGCTTAGACATTTACATAACTTAGAAAGTGATCACCCCAATAAATCTAGTACCCATTTGACACCATGCATAGTTATTACAATATTATTGACTGTATTCTTTATGCTATACTTTACATCCCCATGACTATTTTGTAACTACTAATCTCTTCACTTTTTTACCCATCCTTCCTACCCCTTCCATCTGGTAGCCATCAAAATATTCTCTATCTGTGAGTTTCTGTTTTGTTTGTTTATTTCATTCTTTAGATTCATTATGTAAGTAAAATCTTATGGCATTTGTCTTTATCTGACTTACTTCCCTCTGCACAATACCCTCTTGGTCCATCCATGTTGTTGGAGATGGCAAGATTTCATTCTTTTTTGTGGCTGAGTACTATTCTATTATATATATGTGCCACCCCTTCTTGATGCATTCATCTACTGATGGACACTCAGGTTGCCTCCATATCTTGGCTATTGTAAATAATGCTGCAATGAACATATATTTTCACATGTCCCTTCAAAGTAGTTGTTTTGGGGTTCTTCGGATAAATTCCCAGAAGTGGGATTACTGGATCCTTCTTTGTCTCTTGTTATAGCCTTTGTTTTAAAGTATATTTTGTCTGGTATAAGGAGTTTCACCCTTAGGTTCAGGACTTTATGCTTTTTTTAATTTCCATTTTAATGAAATACCTTTTTCCACTCCTTTTGGTTTGATGGTGGTGAACTCTTAGCTTTTTCTAGTCTGGGAAGCTCATGATCTGTCCTTTGATTCTAAATGATAGCTTTGCTAGGTAGAATCATCTTGTTTGTAGGTCATTGCTTTTCATTATTTTGAATATTTCATGCCAGTCCCTTCTGGCCCGCAAAGTTTCTGTTGAGAAATCAGTTGACAGTCTTATGGGAACTTTGTTGTAGGTAACTAGATGCTTTTCTCTTGCTGCTTTTAAGATTCTCTCTTTCTCTTGAAGCTTTGGCTTTTAATTATGTAGCTTGGTGTGGGCCTCTTTAGTTCATCTTGTTTGAGACTCTGCATTTCTTGGGGCTTGTATGTCTATTTCCTTTACTAGGTTAGGGAAGATTTCTGTCATTATTTCTTGAAATAGGTTGTCAATTCCTTATTTTCTCTCTTCTTCTGGCACCCCTATGATGTAAACGTTGGTACAATTGATGTTAAATGGCACCTTAAACTATCCTAATTTTTTTGAATTCTTTTTTTGTTGCTGTTCTGATTGGGTGTTTTCTGCTACCTTATCTTCTAAATTGCTGATTTGATATCTCTGCTTCATCTAATCAACTGATGATTCCCTCTAATATGTTCTTCATTTCAGTTAGTCTTCATCTCTGGCTGGTTCTTTTCGATGTTTTCTATCGTCTTTTTCATGTTTTCTATCTCTTTGAGATCTTTGAGATCTCTCTCTGAGATCTTTGAGCATCCTTATAACCAATGTTTTGTACTCTGCATCTGGTAAATTGCTTGTCTCCATTTTGTTTGGTTCTTATTCTGGAGCTTTGTTCAGTTTTTTCCTGGAGCTTTGTTCTGTTCTTTCATTTGGGACATGTTCATTTGTCTTCCCATTTTGGCTGCCTCCCTGTCTTTGTATGTATTAGGAAAAGCTGCTACGTTTCTCAGCCTTAGTAGAGTGGCCTTATGTAGTAGGTGTCCTGTGGGGCGCAGTGTCCCTTGTGTGGATTGTGTGTGCCTTCCTGTTGTAGTTAAGCCTCGGTTGCTCTTGGCATATCAATGAGAGGGATCAACTCTCAGGCTGATTGTTTGTGAAGACTGGCTGTGATTACAGTGAAGGGGCTCTTGTACAGGAGCTGACCCTATGAAGCAGGATTCACTTTTGCAGGGCTCTGGTGCCTGCTGAGTCTGCTCTTTGGGTGTGTTGTTTGTGGAGGTAGTCAGGTGGAGCTCTAGTGTGGTCTGAAGCTGGCCACTGGGTGTGTTGTTTGCGGGGCCTCTTGGGAGGGGCTCTGTTTCAGGCCAAGGTCAGCTGCTGCCTGTGTTCTGCCAGAGGCCACTTAGTGTGAGCAACAAAGTGATCTGCCTCTTGTGCTGGGCTTGGAAGTGCCTGGGGGAGGCTGACCTATGAATCGAGGTTGGCTTGGGGCTGCTTTGCAAGAGATACAGGGCATGCCAAGGGCAGATGCTGCTTGTTTAGGGTTTGTTAACCTATGAAAGATTTAGGAAATTTTGCAGCCTGAGCCAAGACAGACTATTTTTAAGGAAAAGCCACTGGCAGCTGCTTGGATGGGCCCGCAAGTTGGGTGGGGCAGGGTCTCAGAATCACCAGGGCAAGGCGAATAGTGTTAGCCTGGTTGATGGAGCCTCAGATATGATGTCCACCTCCATCTGCATACTGGGTTGGGAGAAGGCTCAACAAAGGAACAATGGCATATGCCAGCACATCTTTCTGGGTGAAAGCTTCCCCTTTAGTCCTTGCCATGAAGCCAGACAATTCATTTCCTCCCTGTATGTCCTGGCATCTTTTAAGCTGTTGCCCCGGTGCTGGAGCTCAATGAGTGAGTCTGTCAGAGAGTAAGTCTGTGCATAGGCCCTTTAAAAGGAACACCTGAGACTGCAGCTACCCTTCATCTTACTCGGCCACAATCTCCACTGCATTTCACAGCTAGAGTTGTGGAAACTTCTCTCCCTGGCACTTGAAATCTGGCCTGGGAAGCTTGGTGTGGGGCTGGGACCCATCTCTCTTCAAGGGGGACCTCTGAAGCCAAGAATTTCCTCCCAATTTTTAACCACCATTCATGAGTGTTGGGCCAGCCCCTTTCGTGTCTCCACCCCTCCTACCAGTCTCTATGTGGCTTCTTCTACATACCCTTAGTTATAGAACTTTTGTTCAGCTAGACTTCAGGCAATGTTCGCTGATGGTTGTTCTGTAGTTTAGTTGCAATTTCGATGTGGTCACTAGAGGAGGTAAGCACAGCATTTACCTAGTTTGCCATATTGACCAGAAATCTTTGCCATTTTCGTCACGTGTACCAAAATATCTTTGGTAAATGGTGATTTCTTTTAAGGCACAAATCTAACTACATCATCCACAATTTAAAGTTTTTTTGACATCCTTTAGCTCTTGAAGAGAACATTGAACATAGAAAATTTTAGCAACTGAGAAAAAAAAGAAATAACCTTTTTTTTTTTTTAAATTTCATTTTATCTCTTTCTTTTTCTTCCAGTTTTCTCCTCACCTGTTACATTCTCTTTATACTGTGACAGTTTCATTTTTTATTATCAAGTGGCTCAGAGCTTTTGTAGTTTTGGTCTTTTGCTCCAGAAATTTGTATCTGAATTGCTTTTTAAATGAACTTTCTACTGTACGGTTTGTTTTCATAAGAGTTTCACCCTTAGGTTCATGGGTTTATGCCACTTAACTTTTTGTTAGCCACTGTGTTGGGGGTGAATGCAAAATCAGATGTGTGTGAGAGCTCATCTCTGTTCTCTGCTCTTTCTGAGCAATAAGGAAATAGTCTTTGATAGAACAGTATTTATAACTCTTGTGGCTATTGGTATTAAAGTATAGAATATTCTTGGTTTTCATTATTAAATTCTTTTTTTAAGGAGTAAGCTACAAATTCTTGTGAGTCCTAATTCCACCTTATCCACAAAACATTCAATATTCCCATGGAGTGGTTTGATCTATATACACTGTGACAATGGACAGAAGGTACTTTTTAATTTTTTTTTTTTTCCGAGCAACATTTCTTTTGTAGCTTAGGTGTCATAATCCTTTTTTAGCACTTACAGTTCAGAAATCGAATAAAAGTATATGTTCTTTCAGCCCCAATGGACTTATTTAAATAGAGCATTTAGTAGATATTAATGTTCTGAATGATTTTCCTGGGTTGAGGCAGGAGTGGAGAGTGGGGCCTAGAAGCCATTATTAATTTGCCAAATTTGCTTCGGAAAAAAAAAAGAGCATTTGAGAAGAGGTCATAAAGTCAGAGATTTACTTTGAGATCTGAATAAACTAATTTCTAAATTTATCAGTGTTTCATTTGTTTTGCATTACTTTCCCCTATGACTTAAAAATAGGATTTTTTTTTTTTTTTTTTTTTAAGAAAGATAGTTACATTTCTGTCTTATTATCCTTTTATTTGGCCCATTTCAGAAAATTGTGAAAGTTCAAATTAGAGAAGACTTGAGCCAGGAAGAACTTCTCACTCCTTTGGCCTCCAGCTCATTTGGAATTTCTTCTCGAGTAACTGAGCCTTCAGCTAGTCATCTGGTAAAACCAATGACAAAACCACCCTCCACAAAAGTTGAGATAAGAAACAAGACTGTTACTTTTCCTACAGTAGAACCTGGTGAAACTTCAGGTATCCTGTCACAAGATTATTTAATTAAAATGTCTACTGACATATTGAGTGTAATTGAGTTAACCATGTGTTAGTGATAGGTATAAAATTTTACCCCTTTACTGCAGGACAAAATCAAGTAGTCATTGACAGTTATTTCAATGATGAGCTGGATTTGGCAGAGCTTAAAAATCGTAAACTTTTACATCTCAGCATTTAACAAATCTTTGTATTCCAGGAGCCTTAGATTTTACTTGGTTAGAACCATCCCTCCCCAACTCTCACTAGATCTTTGACTAGAATTACTAATAGCTTAGTAGCTGAAGAAGAAAGGAAAATGAGTAGAGCCTGGCTCTGTTACGTACTGATGTGACTTTGAATCTCAGTGTTTGTCTGTCTCTCTCACTCTTTCTCCCTCTCTCTGTCCCCCAACCCTTCCCTCACACCCCATCTCTCTCTTCCTCTCTCCTCCTCAGTTCCTCCCTCCCAGCTCAGACTGAAAGACTATTAGAAGAGATTTGGGACCATTTATCACCTGGCCTTCTAAGCTCCCAGCCTTTCATTGGTTTTGTCTTCCACTCAGGTTTCCTTCTTTCACTCCTGGATTTTGTCTTCACCAATAGCTATACCATGTTTTCGCTCTCGGTTTCAGGACTGTCACTTCTTGGCCATCACCCCTGTCTTTATAGCTCAGTTACTGTAGGAATTACAGCAGTTATCTAACCTCATTCCAACTTCCAGGTTATTAACCCTACTATTTTTTCATTCTCCATTGTCCTACCTATATCCCACTTCTCTTACAGCCCTCTTTGAAATCTGAGGTCTGTCATTGTAATTACTACTGCACAAACATTCTTAACTGCCATGTGCCCGCTCTCCCTCTGCATTCCTATCTGGCAAAATCCTAGCCCTTGTTAAAACCAGTTGTCTACTTACTCCATGTCTCTACCCTACAGAATAACATTTCTGGAGAAAACTACAAACACGCTGACTGATTCATGAGCTCAGCTCTCAGATCAACACTAGGCTTTCTCCCAGCCCTCCTTGGTCCATCTCCAGCAGTTATTTAGCAGCTCCTTTCTTCTCAAAGCTCCTACTCCTCCTGTCCTCTCTTAATTCTGTTCTCTTTCCAACTCTTTACCTTGTTTCACACATCGTTGAAAATATAGAAGCCTTGAGGCTAAATGAAAGGCTGTTTCCACCACAGACAAACCCTTCTGCTTGAGATCTAGGCCCATCTATTCTTGCCCTCTTGAGCTTCTTCCAGCTCTTTCTCACTCCTGTGTCATCAGTTCCTCCCCCGTTATTGATGCATTTCCATTAGTACACAGTATGCTCTCCTGTGAACTATTTAAGAAATGCCTTCCTTGGCCCCACATCTCCTTGCTGCAGCTGCCCTCTTTCTCAATACCTCTTGCTAGTGAAATGATTGTACTCCCTGGCTTCAGTTCCTCAGTTTATTTAGCTGCTGCCACCACCACACCCTGAACTGCCACTCCTTTTGAGGTCACTGAAAAGCTCCATTTTGCCAAATCTGTCATCTCTTTTATGTGTCTTTGTTAATTTAATTTATCAACACTGTTGACCACTCTCCCTCCTTGAAATGCTTCCTTCTTAGACGCTCTCCTGGTTTTCCCTGCCTCATGCGTTCCTTCTCAGGTTCCACTGCTGACTCCTGTTCTTCCTGGGCCTGTCTGTGTTCCCTTCCCTCTGCTCTCCCTGTGCCCCAGATGTACCCACCAGGCACCTGCTCAATTTCTGCACGTGGACATCTCGCAAAAACAGAACTCTTGTTTTACCCATGAAACCTGCTTCTCCTCTAGCCTCACCCATATCTGTCAGTTAGTGGCTCCACTGTCTGCCCATTTCATTGAGCCAAATCTCTAGAAGTTGATTTCTCTTCCCTCCCTCTTCCTATCCAGTGCATTAGGAAGTCCTTTGCAGTCTGTTTTCAAAATGGGTCCTATATCTGCCCACTGCTTTTCCTCCCACTGTACTGATTCAACTACTACAGTGACGTCTTATCAGGGTTCCTCTTGACCCCTTTGCAGTCTCTTTTCTCCACAACAGCCATTAATTTCTTAAAAACATAAGTTACCAAGTCACCTCATTGCTCCCTTCCTTAAGTCTTTCAGTAGCTTTGCATTGCACTTTGATGAAATTCGAAATAGGATCCTGTCAAATGTGATTTTTTTAGGAAATACTATCGTTCCTGTTGGACTCCTCTAGGGATCTAATAATTGTATTCTTTTCCTTATGATGAAGTAATCACATCATAAGGAAAAAATACAATCATTACAGGTAATTGTCACATATTATTACTGTAATCTGCTTGTTTACTTAGCTCTCCAAGAGTTTGAGTTGTTACACATGTGTTCCTTTTAGAAAATTATCTGGAACTTGAGAATCATGGTAACACAGAAGTGAAGTGGCGTCTGTCATCTTTAGCACCACCTTATGTCAAGGTCAGTAATAATTGCCTTGAATATATTTGTTTTAATGTTTAAACTTTAGGCAGGGTGTTTTAAAAATCAAATTATTAACATAGGTTGAGATTATTGGCTTTTTGTTCCACTAACTCATTTATTTGATAGTCTCTATAGGTGGGGCTAATACATGCCTATTCTTTTCACAAGGTGGTTTTGAGAGTAAAGTTAGAGAATGTGTGTAAAAATATGCGCTTACTCTGTTTAATACTATCTTCTATAGCCCTGATTTTTATCTGAAATAACTTTATCTTGAAAAATATATTAGAATTTTATTATAGAACATTGTGTATGTGCACATACATTTTCCCCTCCCATGTTCTAATCACTGTTGTATGTTTTTCACCAGTGAGTGCTAGTGCAGGAGATAGAATTGAATGTTCTTTGCCACTGAGTATTATTAACCTTCTGTATATTGCAAATAGTCTCTGCTGGTGGGCACTGTCTGAACTGAGTGTGTTGTCATGTGTGTTGGTTAGAATACCACATGGCATTTTTGGCATGCGTTTTGTGTGATGGTAACAGTTTTGAGCCATAATATTAACAAAGCTTGTGTAAAAGAATGCTGGATCTACTGAAAATAAAGAACTGGTATCATGTAGGATGTTAAGATGTACACTCAGCAAGTCTTCAGGTTCTTTGCAGAAGAGACAGCCCTTCAACATTATGAACAGCGTTCTAAAGATCACTAGCCAGAGAGGAATGGCTGCTAATATAGGGAGAAGAGTCAGCATGAGCCCTTGTGTGAGCCAGATCTAATAGCGTTCCCACTCCACAGCAGGCATTGAGCTCTCTTTTTCTGGATTTGGGTGTCCTCGATAACCATGAAGGTATTACTCTGAATTGACTCGTTGCTTTTATATTTTTTTCGTCATTCGATTGTTTAAATGGTTACTTTGTAGGGAGTTGATGAAAGTGGAGATGTTTTTAGAGCTACCTATGCAGCATTCAGATGTTCTCCTATTTCTGGTATACTGGAAAGCCATGGAATCCAAAAGGTGAGTTTTGATCCTTTTTTTACAGCCATCTGGTAAGAACATGGTGTTGATTAGCCAGGAGTGTCTCATTTGTTTCCATCCAGAGCAGTTTGTTTCGCCTAGACCAGTGCTGGTCACAGCCAGGCTGCCACAGAAGGGACACTTCTCAGCGCAAAACATTGGACTGTTTCCTGCAGCCATAAGTCTTGCTTTCTGATCAGCAAAACAAAATACCATGCTTAGTGGTATGATTGATATACATTCTCATATAAGCACTTCATGTAGCCTCAGGCTGCCAGTACTTCGAGTAGTGCTAATCTAGACAATAGTTTTGTCCACCAGCTATAGTCAGAAAAATCTACTAATATCAGAACAGCTTAATGTTCATGTCATAGTCATTAGTATATTTTCATGGGTAAGTGGTAACAGATCCCTTTAGTACCATGACCCTTTTAATTAATTTGTAGACCTGATATAGCCCCGTCAAATCTCTCTTAGTGACACTAGTCATTCATTTGGCCTCAGTAATATACTTTTTCATGCTAGTAGCTGAAACTTGTTTAAACTATAGCACTTATATAATATTGGTTCATTTATTTATTCAAGGGATCAGACTTATAATAAGTTCTAGAATAATGTCGTGAACTCATAACTGACCATAAAAGAATCTTTGAGCCATGATGGTAATCACAAACTGTATGCAGTTTGTGTCTATATACCAGGCTTCCATAGGATTTCTGACTTTGGGAAAGGCACCCAATTCTACAAGCATATTTTATTTCATCTTTCAGGCCATAATAGAGCAAAGCAATAGAACAGATAACAGGCACATTGCTCAACAAAAGTTCAATATCTGAAGGGAAGTTGCAAAAAATAATAATAATAATAAGCAGGAAAGATATTCCATGTTCATGGATCAGAAGACCTGACATTATTAAAACATCAGTACTCCCTAAATTGATCTAAAATTCATAAAGATTTTCAGGGGACCCAGAATAACCAAAACAATCTTGAAAAAGAACAAAGTTGGCAAAATTCATACTTCCTAATTTCCAAGCCTACAGTAATCAAAATTGTGTGGTATTGACATAGACATATTGAATATGTGGAATAGACTTGAAAGCCCCAAAATAAACCATAATACTTCTAGCCAGTTGATTTTTTTCAAGAAAGGTACCAAAACAATTCAGTAAGGAAAAGAATATTTTTCAACAAAGGCGTGGGGAAAACTGATGTCCACATGCAAAAGAATTAAGTTGTATCCCAATAAAAACAAATAACTAGTTTAAAAAAATGGGTAGAGGATCTGAATAGATATTTCTCCAAAGAAGATATATAGGTGGCTGATAAACACATGAAAAGATGCTTAGAATTACTAGTCCTCAGGGAAATGCAAAGTAAAACCATAATGAGATATCACTTCACACCCCCTAGGATGACTATGATTTTTAAACAACAACAACAAAACATAATAACAAGTGTTAGAAAGGATATGGAGAAATTAGAACCCTAATATACTCACTGCTAGTAGGAATGAAAAGTGGTACAACCAGTGTGGAAAACATAAAATTACTATATGACTCAGGAATTCCGCTTCTGGGCATATATTCCCCCAAATGAAAACCAGTATTCAAACAAAAACTTGTATGCAAACATGCATAGCAGCCTTATTCAAAATAGCCAAAAAGGGTGAAATAACCCAAATGTCCATCAACTGATGGATGGATAAACAAAATATTCATACAATGAAATATCAATTGGCAATAAAAAGGAATTACCGATAATATGCTACTTCATGGATGAACCTTGAATATGCTAAGTGAAAAAAGCCAGATACCAAAGACCACATATTATATGATTTAAATTACTTTATATATCTAGAATGGGTAAATCTATAGAGACAAAGTAGATTTCATGGTTGCTGGACCTGAGCGTGAGGATAGTGGAGAAGGGGAAAGGACTTGATAATAGTATAGGGTTTCTTTATGGATTGTTGAAAATATTTTAAAATTAGATTGTGGTGATGGTTGCACAGTTCTGGAGATATTAAAAACTATTTGAAATAGGTAAATTGTATGATATGTGAATTATATCTCAGTAAAGCTATAAGAAAAGAATAATGAGGGTACAGGACTAGATTGTCTCCCACGAATTTCTCTTTTTCACATAATCCTTAACATAGAAATGTAACCTTCTGAATTTTGTTGTGTTCATCATTATATAACCTGGCCCAAACTAACTGCTTACCACATTGTCAAATCACATTTGTCAAATGAATTCTAGGTCTGGTTTCTTAATTTAAGTGGGGGAGGGGGAAGCAAGGCACATCATTCTGGGACCATTTAGGGGAGTGTTACCAAATAGCACAATTATTGATTTATATAATAGTGATTCAGAAGGGGGAAAAATAGTTTATTACAACCTAATTCTTAAAGTAAAAGATGTACACATTTTTTGAAACATTGGTCAATTTGATGTGCAATTAAATAAGCTAATGAATGTTAAAGTTCCCGTTATGTCTCTACTGTATAACATGCAGTAATAGGTTTCTATCCTTTTTATTTTTTGATGTTGGAAGGAGATAGAAGTGGGATTTGTAGAATACATGCTACTGCCACCAATAATTCCAGATAATTTGTGTATTTTGACCACTTAGGACATGATTGTTTTCGTTCTTCCTTGATTTTCTCAGTGTCCTTGTCATTTTCAGTGTAACTCCCTAATCTTGATCTCATCTCCTTGATCAGTATCCTGCCTTTGCCTCCATGCTCTCAGGTTGCTGGCTGCATTGTGTTCTGTAGTGACAAAAATTAGATCACTTAAGTGTTTTAATGTTAAGTTCAGAATCAAAGATATTGATTAATTGTTAACCTGACTAGTAGTCAGTATTTTTAACATTAAATTCTTTGATAAAGAAAGCTCTTAATGCTGGTAAACTTTATAAAATACTATTTGTAAATATTATAGTTTCCTCATTATTGAGCTTTTCATAGGTTTTATGCATATAGTTTTTATCTATAACTTTGAGCTATATGGTCAGGGTTACTGGTTCTGACTGACATTCTGAAGTTAATTATAAAAGCTGCTAATGTGTAGCATAGTGGTGCTTCTCTTTTCTACTTCCTGTTATACACCCATACTTCTTTCACATTTTCTGTATGTTCTTCCTGTCCTCTCCTTTAAGTGGTTTTGTGCTGTCCTCTTAGTACTTTACCACTTGGCCAGCAGAGGGTTCCATAAGCATTGCAGTGGAAGACTGAACTGTGTGTTTAGAGTCGAACCTTCTTCATTTAGCTCTTGTACTTGACAGCTCTAGAATTTTTGATAACTTTTTTTTTTCCAATTAAAAAAATTTATGTTTTGTAGAATATGTTACATAAAGCCTAAACAAATGTAATTTGGATCTGTTATAGTAACAAGCCCACTCAAAATAGAATTGTTTAAATTCTTTTTCAATTAGTGGCAAAACTAGCCAATGCAAAAATATTTTTCCATTTAATTTTTCATACCAACACTTTGAATTGTTAATCTGACTACATGTAAAGTTCAGCATCTAAATTTCTCTCCTGGATGTGTTTTGTAGGTCTCCATTACATTTTTGCCCAGAGATAAAGGGGATTATGCCCAGTTTTGGGACGTTGAGTGTCACCCCTTTAAAGAACCTCACATGAAACATACCTTGAGATTTCAACTCTCTGGACGAGTGAGTATTGCATTGAATTTAAGTAAATTATTGTGTATATGTATTAAAAACACTAAGTGAAGCAGACATGAAAAACTAACCTGAAAATGCAGAATATTTCCCTGGTATTATTCTAATTTCATTAATTCTTCTGTATAGCTCTATAATCTTAATTATTTTTAATTAATTAATTTTTTATGGTGGCATTGGTTAACGAAATCGGGTAAGTTTCAGCTGTACATTTTAACAGTAAGGCACTTACATATTTACACTGTGTGCTTACCTCCCATGATTAGATTTCTTTCTGTTACCACATATTTAATCCCTTTTACCCCATCTGTAATCTTAATTTTATCATTTATTTTTATTGACTGGCATGTTCGAGGTCTGGGTTTGCCTTTATGAAATCTGTCTGACATGATTAGGTAAGATTGTGTGTGTGTGTACACGTGTTGGTGTGTGCACTTGTGTAAGAAACTGAACAATGCAAAGTATAGGGTTTGAGATTTAGGGAATTTGAAAATATTGTCCCCTTTTAAAAAATTATGAAGGAAACAGTAGAATTCAAATAGATAAATGTCCATATATTTTCCTAAAGTATTCTCTTCTTCAACCCCATGATTTTCTTTTTAATACAGAGTATCAAAGCAGAAAATGAGCTTGAAAATTCATGCATTTCTACAAATACTCTTATTAAAATAGATAATTTAGTTAAGCCCCGAAGACAAGCTGCATCAGAGGCTTCTCTCATACATGGGTATGTTGTTTTTGTCATTCTTATAAATTTTTTCCCAATACTTTATTGAAGTATAATTACATTCAGTAAAATGCTCCATGACTTTAACTACAAGTTTACATGTATTACTACCACTCCAGTCGAGATAGAGACTGTTTTTCTTCCCTCTAGAAAGTTTTTTTGTGTCCCTTTGCAGTCAACCCCCACCCTCACTCCATGGTTTGTTATCTATTGCCATGGGTTAGTTTCGTTGAATTTTATTTTCATATGCATTCTTTCTGTCTGGATTCTTTCACTTAACATACTTTTTTGGGAGATTCATTTGTGTTGTTGAGTATATCTGTAGTTTATTTCCTTTCTTTTTGTTTGTTTAGTATTCCATTCTACAAACATATCATTATTTATTCATTTTCTTGTTGACATTTGGGTATCTTCTAATTTGGAGCCATTATGAATGAAGGTGCTGTGAATGTTATTGTACATGTATTTTTGTGGACATATTTTTTCATTTTGGGGGAGTAAAAGTACCTAAGAATAGAATTGTTGGGTCATATGACAAGCATGTGTTTAACTTTAAAATAAACTGCCAAATAATTTTCTTAAAGTAGTTGTACCATTTTACATTCCCAAAAACATTTTAAAAAAATGAAAGTAGATTCTTAAAAGCTTCTAAAAATGTTTATTTTATACTCATAACTTACACAGCTTTAATGATAATATTTAAGTATTTTACCTAATGAAAATGTTTCTAATAATCCTTAATTAACTAATATTTAGGTCTAAGTTCTGGAGGAATGTACTCGTAAGAAAAATATATGTTAAATACCTGCCGAATTTAATATAAATGTAGTCATTTGTTTCTAATAGAAGTAAAGGATACATTTCATAAGAAATTAGAATCCTTTAAAGAATATCTGTTCTCACTACACTCTCTTTGCTATTTACTCATCCGCTCATCTCTTACTTACTGAGTGCTCGCTGCATGTAGGTCAGTAGAGATAAGACCATGAGCAAACCTGCCCTGGTCTTGCCTCCACGGACTTCACCTTCTGGGGGAGGAGCCTCATCAAAATCAATCACATTAACAGACTTGGAAAGGAATGAATTAAATGGGAAACATCAGGAAGTATGACAGAGGGAGCTCGATCTGTTATATCTGGGAAGAACCTCCCTGAAATGGGACCTTTAAGTTGAGGAGAATGAGTAGAAATAACGTAGGTAAAGAGGACTGTGTCAGTGACCAGGGTGGTGGGTATTGTTGGCTCTTGAGGAATTAAAAGCAGCCTATGGGCTTAGAGCACAGAGGTGGTGGGAGAGTGGTATGAGGTGAGGCTGGAGAGGGAGGTGGGCAGAGTGCAGACCACACAGGGCCTTGTGTGTCAGGCATTATCTGCAAAGGTACTGGAAGCCATTGAATGACACGATCAGATTAAAGTATTGACAGAAAAACCTTTCCAACAGTAGTATGGACTAATTAGAAGGAAGCAAGAATACATTTGGTAAAACAAGTCAGAGATTATTCTTAAGCATTCCAGGACTAAGACAGTGTCAAGGAAGATGATGAGAAATGGACACTTTTGAAGTATATAGGAAGGAAATTTGGAGGACTCGGTTAATGGATTGGATAAAGGGGTGTAAGAAAGAGAGAGTCAGTGTCAGCTCCCTGAGACAAGAAATACAAGTGGAGGATCAAGTTTGAAGAGTAACATCACAAGTTTATTCTGTGTTTGTGGAGATACCTTTGAAATAGCCATAAGGAGATAATTGTGTATGATTGGCTGTGTTGCCCAGAGGCTCAGTCTGAGCTGAGAAACAAATCTGAGAATACTTGAGTTTGAGGTCACTGGATCAACTGAGATGAGATTTCCTACAAAGAGTGTTGTGTGAGCAGTTAGGGATGTCCAGGGCCAAGTCTTGTGGGACAGCAACATTAGAGGTGACTGACAAGTGGCCAGAGAAATGAAAGTCAGCAGTGTGGAATCTGGAAGCCAAGGCAAGAGGAAGTGGTCACTACTATCAGATGCTACCAAGAGGCCAGAGCTTGTGTCACATTCTCAAAGTAGTCTACGTCCCTGTAAAAATGAAGATTATCAATGGACTGGGCTGTGAGCAGCCAGAGTGAAATGAACTCAGGTGAAAGGACCACCTTTTATAAACTGGATTTGAGATGAGTGGAGAGCCCAGACTTTAATGAGAAAGAGGGACAGAGAGAGGTGTCAGCTAACCCAGCACCTTTGTAAGAGTATTCCTGCTGTCAGCATTTTATCTTTGTACAATTTAGTCAAATGGCCATTAGAAAACTATTTTCTACTGAGTTGTGAGAGAAAACACTAAGCAACACTTCATAATTTAATATATATATAGTTTAAATTACTATGGATTTTAAATAGATGACTTTTAAACCTATTTCCAAAGCAGACAGCTTGACTTGACCCACCGTGGAGTTTATGCCCCAGAAGATGTATATCGGTTTCTGCCAACTAGAGTTGGTGAATCGAGGACATTAAAAGTCAATTTGCGAAATAATTCTTTTATTACACACTCGGTAAGTTGGAAATACTGCTGTGGGCTTTGAAAAAGTAAATGTAGTCAACTACTTGATAAACATTTTCCCGATAATTAAAAGCTGGTGTTATAGTTTTATTTAAGTTGTAATAATGAGTTAATTTTTAAAAATGCCTTAAATATATTTGAAAAGAAAATCATAGTAAGTCCATGACCCTTTAGCTGAAAATCAAAAATATTTAGTGCTTGTTTTCATGTTTTTTATCTTTTAACTGTTTCTCTTTGATATTTTCTGTACCATCAGACCAACATATTTCTGGATAATACTTAACTTTAGTCAAAACTAGAGTAAATTCGTATTAAAAATACCCTTATATGTATTTTTATGAGTATTGTTTAACCTAATTTTGTGGCTATCCTTAAATTTACAAAGGCAAATGTATATTCAAATATCTAACTTGCATAACTTCATAAAGTGTTTCATATTAAATTCCAGCTGAAGTTTTTAAGCCCCCGAGAGCCTTTCTACGTGAAGCATTCGAAATATTCTTTGAGGTGAGTTTATCATAGATCAAAATGTTATCCTAGTGCAGGACTCCATTTTCAGGATATCGAGATTTCTCTTGGGAGTTAAGACTTGGGAGGTCTCTCTCTGTTGCAGCCCCTCATCTTCGTCACGAACACCACAGAGCAATATACACATGGGTCTTCATAAATAGGAAAAGAGATAAGGAGCCCGCAGGGAAAACATTTAGTGACTATCCACTAGTATATTTTATAGTATAGCAACCCAAACTTCATGCAGTGTTTTGGACTTACATATGATTCCTATTACCTGGTATTTTGCCAGCCATGTATAAATACATTGAACCTTAATTATCTTGTGATTAACTTTAGAATAATTCCTGTTTCAAATATTATTTTTACTATGCTGAGAATCAGGGATCTAAATTTTTACTAATTTGGACAAATATTAGTTTCCCCGGGTTATTTGGGGAAACTTTCATTACTTTCATTATGGTATTTTCCAGTTGTCATTCTTCAAATACCCTGTATTGTTCTTAAATCATCACCTTATTTTCTTGTTGTCTTTGCTAATTTTCTTTTTACATATGATGTCATTTAAGTTGAAATCTCAAATTTTGTCTCTCTTATTTAGAATTTTAATAGGATTCTATTGGACTTAACACTGAAGAGTAATTTTATCTTTATCTTTAATTAAACCATTTAATTATTATAAGACCTTTCATTTTAGCATTAGGAGACTATTCCAAAAACATGTCATATTCTGTGAAAACTTGGATCACTTGGTAAACATTCTAGGATTGTCTTCACTGAGTTACTAAGTCCAACAGTGCTGTAGTATGGAAACTTACATGTATCTCGGGATCCTGAAAAGGGGGAAGCCTGTTGCCTACACCTCTTACCTTTTCTTTCCTATCCTATGTTCTATAAAACATGTTGTTTACGTACTTGGGAGGTAAGCACTTTCATTGCCTCCCAAGGCTACTGACCTGGATGCAAACTACAAATTCAATGATGAATATATCTGGAAAGTTATCATAGACTTAATCTCGCTAAGCCTCCAATTCCTCATTGGTGAAATGGAGATGATAATGCTCCTGATGGTGTAGAATTGTTGTGAGGAGTACGTAAGAGATGTGTGAGCCTTAGTGCCCAGGCATAGGAAGCGCGCAGCAGACGATGGTATCTTTACCGTTATTAACAAAACCTTCCTTTTAGTTGACTTTACTGGCAGGATCCATCAAAACTAACTCCAGAGATTTCGATATAACATCACGGTTTCTTATCAGTGCTTTCCCATTTAATCCCTTCCACAACTATGTAGAAGAGAAAGGCCTAAGTTTTAAAAAACTACTAAACCCCAATTTTCCAGCTTCTCTGCTCTGAGTTCTTGTCTCCCAGTGGTCTCTGGACCCTTCAAGTTCGTGAGTTTGCCCTGATTGATTTAAGACTAGTGGTATTATAGTGTAACAGGTTGGTACTGCAAATACATAGTGGCATAACTGCAAAGCAGTTCCATTTATTTAAAAATAGATTATTTAAATTCCCGGTTGAGGTAACATTTTAGTAACTGAGTACAAATAGATACTGAATAAACGAGCTATACCGAATACTGTTATTATCTGAGTTTGAACTTTACCATAACTGCATTATTAATTCTGTTTCTCTTTTATTCTTTGCCTGGTTCACATCCCTGATCTTAACCAGCTTTAGACAGTTGTATATCTTTAAACATGAAGTAGATCATACGGAATACGTTCATGTAAACTAGCATACACCTGGCAGAACATACTGGAAGGGCTTCAGATTTTTGTGTCAAGGATCTCTCATCTAAAATAATAATGACGATTTTTTAAAAATAAAGCTTCTTAAAAAAGTTTCAAGAAATCTTATATATTTTTTTAAATTCCCTTGAACAGCCTACTACCAACTATTTTAAAAAACAGTGTTTGCCCCATCTACTGGGAGAAAAGGGGTCAAATATGTAGTGACAGAAAGAAATCTAACTATGGGCAATGAACACACAATGCAATATATAAATGCCTTACTATTGAATGGTACACCTGAAACTTTTTGGATTTTGTTAACCAATGTCACCATAATTTTTTAAAAAAATGTTTGCTTTCCGCTCATCTATAGTTTTGGTAAAGAATCATTATTTAAAATAGGTGTTAAATTGTTTAGCTTTATGTCACTTTTCCATTTTATGGTTAGAGGATGAAGCAGTCAAAACTTTCCTGGAGTTAAACATTCATTTTCTAACTTTCATTACTGAATACATTGTGGTTTCAAATTCTCTTTTGATGTTAGGGTCTTTGCTTCATTTTCTTAACCAATTTTTAAAAAATTCTATTTCAGCTGAAATTTGTAAGCCGAATTAGTTATCTTGACCCTTTGCAGAAAAAAAGGAAAACCCTAAACCTGTTCCATTACAATAGTGTTGCAAGCAGCAGAATCTATTGCTAATATGGAGTGTAGAAACAAGATGAATTAAATGAAGAGATATAAGGGGAATTGGGGATGGCAATCCTTCTGTGGTATACAGTAGTTGTCATTGAAGTATTATAAATTCATAGAATACTGACATTACCAAAAATCAAATGTAATTTTGGCAATTAATGTTAAATTATTTTCATATTACTCGTCTTTAGTTTTCATCATCTAAATATTTTAACAAGCTAGTAATATTTTTTTCTGTATGAACCTACTTGGATTTAATAGTTGTCTTAAGAGCAGCAACAGCTATCACTCTCTTCTTCCTTCTCCTTTTCGTGTTCATTTTGACTTCAGTATTATAGACATGATGAAAAAATGAGAAATTCAATTTTTATAAATGAGGTGCCATTTTGTTTAGCTTCAACTTGTTTTCTAAAATCAGTTTTGAAATATAAAATGTGTTCATTATTAGCCATTTAAAAGTAGACATTTTTATAGAGTGGAATTTGTTGACTTGCCATCCCAGTGCCAGAAAATTTTAAGCTGTCGTAAATTAGAGCACTACTTTTCTATGCAGCTACTGTGTTAATAGCTTCTAAAAGAACTTAGAAACATGAGAAATATTTTTAAATTCAGCAAAATTTGGGCAGTTTACATAAGTTAGCATTTAAAATAGATATTTTGTTTGCTTTATACTCTTTGAACATATTACTTTAAAATATTTAAAAATTCTTATGCTTTGAAGTTAAACTTTAAAAAAGGCACTTTTATACTTTATTACTGGCAGATACTTATTATTCTGAGCATGATGAGTTTCCAGAAAGTTTTCATCCATGTTAACTATCATTATGGAACTTAGGATAAATATGTAATGTTACAAATTCCAGCATCAACTCTAATAGCACAAAGTCAGTATAAATTTGATAAAAATAAGAGTAAGAAAATCATGTGTTTAAAGCACTAATTCTGTGATCTGTGTAACCAAATGAAAAAGCTCTAAGTCATAGAAAACTTCTCTCATGACACATTCATAAGCTTAAATTTTACATTAAAGAAAGTGGAAAAACTGGTTTCTTTATACATAAGAATGACTTCTTTCAACTTTGGAGAAGAAACAGATCTATAGTATCTCACTTGAGAATTTTTACCAGAAAACTGAAATAGTAGGTGCTGTTCTTATAAGTATTGGGTACTTTTGCATTTACCCCAAATATTAGACACTTTGACTTTGGACAAGGACTCAGGAATTATAATTTCTGGTTGAGAAAAATAGTTAGCTTACTTTGGTGTGTGGAGCCATATCTGTTCTGAGAAACAGTTTGCAGCCTTTGATTAAACATGTTTTCATTCATTAGATAACTCTGCTTTGTGACACTATTAACTGCACACTTCAAAGTAATAATGTGACTTTAGTTATCTGTAGGGTACATGAGGTAATAATTGCCTTATAAATGTGCACCTTTCCCAAGACTGTGAGGCCTGATGGGGCTACTCTCGGTAAGTTCTGGAGCGACGCACAAAATTGGCACAGGGACTGTGAAGTGTAAACTGACTACAACATAAAGAGGCAGGAGAGCTTACCCGCCAGAAGTTAAGGGGTTTTGCCTAATGCAGAGGAGGGTAAGCATGAATGTATCTTGGGGATGTTTAGCCTACCTAGTGATAGATTATAAAGAAGGTAAAAGGAAATGATTAAATTTTTGGTAAAGGTTCTTTTGGATTTTAGGTGATCATCCCTTTCTCATGTCTTTAAAAAAGATTCGTTTATATTTACATTTAGCCCTGAAAAGCATCCTTCTGTTAACCTATTTTATTCAAGTCTTATCTCTGCTGAGATGTCATAGCTACTGTGTTTCTCCTGTTCTGTGCCCAGGTCTCCATGCACACAGTGCACTGCAGGTCCTGGTCCACTCCAGCTCCTGAGCTGGCAAACCCTGCCAGGTCTTTTGAGAGGGAAGGCAGTTGTCACAAAGTCACAGCCAGGGAACAACAGTAACATTGAGCTGTTGTTACTTTTCACCCACACACAGGAACCAAGCAACTTAAATTATTTTCAATTTTTTTGATAATGATGGCACCTTGGCTGTGCTAATGTGTTAGCTTTTTCTTACAAAAGGTATTTCTTTTAAATTAAAAAAGAAAAATTATGGTTTATGTAGTTCGTAGGTTCTGATAAGCTCTTTAAATATTAATGGAGGCACATAAGAAATGAAGCAGTTTAGAGTGCACTTCCACAGCTGCCTCTCTGTTCTCTTAATGTGTTTTTTGCTCTAATGTGCCTTTGCTATAAAATTAGTCATCAGCTAGTAAAAGGTTTTGAACTAGACCTCTCCATTGGGTTCAGCATACTTTATAATTACCGTTTCCCGTGTGTGGGGGCGGGAGGGGGAGAGAGAGAGAAACAGAGATTAAAACGGTTTTTAATAACAGTACAAGATGGACATTTTAAAAATGTCCCTCTTACCAGTAGTGTTCTCTAGCTATATTAAACTTCATGGATCTTTCTAAATTGCACTCCACTTTATTCAAAGTACCTATAAATCTAAAGCAGATATATGTTTATCATAATACGTTTTTAAAAACACTTCCTCAGTTGACTATAGAACAGTTTTATATTCCATACTGAAATTTGTTAATAATGAGATCTTCCAGAAATTTATTTTGGTATATTTTATTACTTTTAGTAATTCATAAATTATAAAGCCCCTTAAGTTGGCAAAATGTACTGTGTTATTCTGAGTATAGAAATGCTAACATGAAAGAGAAAATTGTAGTTTGTCAGTGCCATAGACTAGGTACCATTTTTTTTAAAGGCACACTAGCTTTGACATGGGAAAATAAGGCATTAATGCATTTGGGAAAAATAACCCAGACTTAAAATGTATATATATTGTTATATATAGATATAGATATATCATCTTTTCCTATGTTATCAAGTTATATCTAGGAAAAGAGCTTCAAAATAAACTATTTTCTAAATTTCTAGTCATTGGAAGCAAAAGCATATCAGTTCATTCCTACACTTTAAAACATGTATCTCTGAGGTGAGACTAAGGATTGAAATACTTCCCTTCTAAGGGAAGTCTAAAAGCTGTAAATTTTGACCAAAAAATGATTAAGACTGAAAGTTGATAACAGCTGATAGGCAATGATAAAGTATATGTATTCACTACTAGAATAAAGTTATATATTTGAAGCTCTTGGGATCTAATTTTATGAAGACATAGGGCACGCATTACCTGCCTCAATATAATCTGAAAATAAGTTTTCAAGATGACTTTTAATAGAGGTTTCATGTGAATTTTTGGAGCAAAAACTATACAGCCCTGTTAGTGATGGGCATGGGACACATCAGTTTATTCTCTTCCCAGTTGAGTATGCTGCCAAAGTCAGTAAGGTTGGAATATGTAGGGTATGCTCTCACTTTTTCTTAGGTAAATAGGCACCTGCTTTTGTAGATGGAATATGCAGTTCCATACACCATAGATCAGAACTCTGATTTCCCCTTTTCCATTTTTATTGGCTAGCCAGGAATATATATACAGAACTGTTTGATTTAGATTTTTCTCTCCTTTGTACCAGTTGCGTGTTAAATAATACATCAAAGAAATGAGAACTAAATTTAAGTTGAATGTACCTGGACTAGTTTCTTTCACAAAAACCTACTGAGCTCTCTGCAGACATTGTGGTTAACTGTGGCAGGTTATTTGCTTGTTACCGTAGTATCAGACTGCTGATATTTTCCTTTCTCTCTGCAGAGCCCAGCATTACATCAACATGCCTGTGCAGTTCAAACCAAAGTCGGTGGGCAAATTTGAAGCTCTGCTTGTCATTCAAACGGACGAATGCAAGAGTGTAGCTATTCGACTAATTGGTGAAGCTCTTGAAAAAATTTAACTAGAATACATTCTGTGTAAAGTAAAGGGCATGAGTTATATTTTGGTGACTTCACTTTTCTACACTACAATTATATTTTTGTATATGTTTTGTATGATAAATTAGATATATAAACAGTAGAACTTTTTGTTTTGAGAAGCTAAGATTGAAGACCTGACTAAAATATCATGTATTTAAACTATAGTATTGTACTTAACTTTTAAGGGAAGAAGAGATTTCTATTTTTGCATTAATTATGATATTCTGAGTAAATATGGTATATATTTTAATGTGATATATCCAGAAATAAAGTTAATTTTCATTGAACTTGTCTTTTCTTTATGATGTCATACAGAAATCAGAATATTGCTTTATTCTGCTAATTATTTTTAAGCTCCTACGTCTGTTTCATGATTTTTCTCCTCCATTGCATAGTTTCCTTTCCCCTAAGAAATTCGTTCTCTTTCTTTCTGTCCTTAAGCTCAGTGATCCCCAACCTTTTTGGCATCAGGGTCCAGTTTCATGGAAGACAATTTTTCCACAGACCAGGAGTGGAGATGGTTTTGGGATGATTTAAGGGCATTATATTTATTGTGCACTTTATTTCTATTATTGCATTGTAATATATAATGAAATAATTATACAACTCACCACAATGCAGAATCAGTGGGAGCCCTGAGCTTGTTTTCCTGCAACTAGATGTTACCATTTGGGGGTGATGGTAGACAGTGACACCAAAGTGTGTTGCTTATGTCCGGTCTACTTAATCTTGTTTTGGTGGCTGCCACTGCAGAAAACCCTGCTTCACAAAGATAGGATGTTGGAAATGGAAGCAGGCTTCAAGTGCTTTTGTGACAATCTCCGGATATTCTGCCTTGACTTTAATCCACAATATATGGAGATTCAAAGTTGTCTCAAACACACTTTTAAGGCCACTGTCACTTGCGATCTCAAGCAGTTGATCCTCTTCAAACAGACAAAATTCCCCTGGCTTATTCACAAAAGAGTCGTGGATCCATTCCTTCCCAGTTCAGGGGTCTCGTGGTTGGAAAGTAAAGCTCAGACTCTTCTGAAAGCTGAAATAGGTGATCATGCACCAGCTGGGAGAAAGATGGCCCTGGCTCAAAATCTCAAAATCTCTGCTAATGTTCGAAACATCAAAAATTCCAATGTTCACCCTTCATCCCATAATTCCGGTTTGGCTTTGAATGCAGCCACTTTATCTACCAACTTGAACACAGTTGTCATTCTCCCCTGAAGTGACAGATTGAGTTGATTAAGCAGGTTGAATATGACACACAAGCAAGTTTTGCAACCCATTCTGTGTCACTGAAATGTACTGCCAGCAGTGACTTTTTCTTTAAGGAATCTAAGGAGTGATTCTCATAACTCGAACTCCAGCCAGTGATCTGCCTTTAGAAAGCCATCTCATTTCTGTGTGTAAGAGGAGACGTGAGCTCTGCGTCCATCTCCTCTCAGAGCTGCACTAACATGCGAGTTAGGGACGTGCACTTTACTGTTATTGATCATTTTAATCACATCCTGCAAAACATTAAATTTAGGTGACATTTTTTGGCTAGCCAGCGTTTCTCTACGGATGACACAGTACATAGACACATTCAGAAGCGACCTCTTCAACCCAAGTAGTGAAACCAGAAAGTCATGGCAGACACACAAAATGACCAATTCAGTTTTCCTGATATGTAATCATTTAAAGACTTGAATAGTTCTGCAGCTATGGTGTTGGTTGGCAACAAAAGTGGTCATGCATGTCCTCATGCACATCCTCCTGAAAAATAGATCGCACAAAAACAAGCATTGTTTTGTCAACATCAGACTCATCAACCTGGATTACATGTCACAGTGAGTCAATATCCTCTGCTATTTCATCAATTCATCTAGTTTTGGTGCTAGCCAAATGGAGAACATGTGCCACCTTTTGGACTGCAGCCTCTCCTAAAAGTTCACAACAAATGTCCTTAGCAGTGGGCATGATGAACTCTTCACCAATCGTAAAGGGCTTCTTAGCTTTAGCAATGCAGGCAGCTCATCTTTGGGTCTTTCCCCCTTTTCAAAGAAGCTCTCCAGTAATGTTTGTTTTTTACTCATTTTGACTGGGGTTAGCTTGTGGGCTTACCAGAACTGTGACTGAGACAAGCGTGCAGTGCAGTGTGGGAGAGAGGCACAGATGGAAGTGGTTAATAAAATAATGGGCGGGCCACGCGCAGACTAAAATAAGTGTTGGATTCTAACTTAAAGCCTGCCACCAGAGGCAGCTTAGCTGTTACTTGCCACTCACTGATAGGGTTTTGATATGAGTCTGCAAGCAATTGATTTATTATGGTTTCTGTGCAGTCACACCTCTCTGCTAACGTTAATCTGTATTTGCAGCCGCTCCCCAGGGCTAGCATTACTGCCTCTTATTGTAAGCTCTGTGTGACTAGACCTGCTCTCCCCCCAGTCACCACTGTGTCTCTGGACCTGGTCAGTGCCTCGTATGTGTGATGTGACCAACTGCCCAGCAGTGCTCAATGCCCTGACCCAAATGTCCTATCATCCCTTCTCTCTACTCCCAGTAAACATCATCCTAGGCATTCCCCCAAGATTTGTTACCTATTTTCACCAGTCTCCTGTAGACAGTAGTAATAGTCAAACCGTTATTGAGTGCTTTCTATGTGCCAAGTAATGTCCTTAGTGCTCTTTATACACTGTCACCCTTAATTCCCAACAGCTTTGTGGAGATTGACCCTTTCTGGTGAGGAAAGGAGGTGCAGAGGCCTTCCTGCTGCTGCCCGCTGCAGGTACCTGTGACAGCATCTGGGGAGAGACAGGTGAATTGATCCTAGGCTGGGGATGGGGCTGAACATCAGTAGCGGGCAGGGCTGCTCTGGCATGGCATAGTGTAGATGAGCAAACTCAGATTTGGTCTGGTAAGTATTAACTAAAAGTCACATAACAGAAGGGTTGGAGCTGGAATCCAAATCTTGGTTTTTCTGACTTGGATGCAGATAATAGGAACTGTTCCTGAAGCTAATAATTCGAGAAAATGTAACATTGGCATATGTCTGCTTTTAAAAATTTGATTCCCTTTGGTGTAAAACAACCCCAAGATTGCAAATTAGTATGTCGCACCTGGGTTAATGCATCTGGCACATAGCGTGGTAGGTTCTTAAAGAGGTTGAATGAAAACCTTGTTTTAATGTGAAAAATTATTTTCCCAGCTTCTTCCTAAATAAGATTGTTTTTTATATGTCTTTTCCATTTAGTGAAAACTAACACGTCAGTCTTAAAGATACAATCTTGTCCACTGCATATTCTGGATACCCAGACTGGTTAAGATCTACGGGTTTCATATTGTTGGTTCCCAGACTCCAGCAGCAGACTTGTTTGGTGTTCAATAACGTTTGCTTTTCAAATTTTATGCAAGTTGTATCTTTTTAGGTTGCTAGTTGGCTTTTATTGAATTTTAAAATGCCACTTTGAAGTCCCATAACCACAGGCCCAGCTTCCTGCCAGTTCCTCTGTATGGTATCACTCTGCCTTTAGACCTCTTTCCAAATCCCCAAATCCTACAGGACCACATTTTCAGACCTTGTTTGATAGCACTACTTCTGTCATTGTTAGCAGGCCAATGATACATTAAAGTAGTAAAACTAAACAGTACAAATATTTAATTTATTTTAAAGATTGAGTAGTTAGTTAACTTGTTTTTGTGTTTTTATACCACTTCCTATATTAACTTAGTCTGGCTTTTAAAATATTCAGAGCTGTGACATTCTAAAAATAGTTGCTTATAAATAAGGATTATTAGAGTAAGGTACATACATGGTGGATGTGATAGGCAGCTTTCAAGATGGCCCACAATAATCCCTGCTTCCTGGTGTTCATGGTCTCATGTATCCCCTCTACTTGAGTAACTTACTTCTAATACCTCAGCATTGATGGAAACGTCACTTCTGTGATTAGAATACAAAAGATTATGACTTTCAACTTGCTGACTCTCCCTTGCAGACTTTAATGAAGCAAGCTGCTATCCTGGAGAAGGCCATGTGGTGAAGAGTTGGGGGCAGCCTCTAAGCAACAGCTGGCTGGGAACTGAGGAGGTCAGTTCAGCGGGCCTGAAGAACTGAACCCTGCCAACCACGATTTAAGCTTGAAAGACGATCCTTCCCCAGTCAAGCCTTCAGTCCAGACCCCAGTCCTGGCCAACGCTTTGATTGCAGTCTATAAGAGACCCCAGCACAGAGGACCCAGCTGCGCTGTTCCCAGATTCCTGCCCCACAGAAATGGTGAGATCATAAATGCATATTGTTTAAGCCACTAAGTTTCTGGTGATTTGTTATGCAGCAATAGATAATACAATGGATGCTTAATGAAAAGGAAAAATAACTGCACTGCAAATTTAATAAGCCCTTATAAATCAGCCACATTGGTAAGTAATTACATATAAAGAATAGAGACACCCCAACAACTATTGATCTTTTTGTGATTAAAAAGCTCTCTCTTTTAATCTTTAAGAAAATGGACACGCCCTTGTTTTCTTTCATCTTTAAATGTTTAATTTTATGCCTAGGTAAAGATCTAGGCACACTGAACAAAGTATCTTGTAAGTTTTTAAATACACACCAATTAAATGATGATAAGCATTCAGAGCTTATTGAGCACTAAGGAAAACTATAAGAATGAAAGTCAATGTTACCTGTCTCTGGTCCTTTGAGAGTTCAGACAGGAAGGGTTCAGTGTGAGTGGTAGCACACTGATGGGCCAGCACCCCTATCAGAAGCACCTGTCTGACTCTGAAAGCTGACAGCTGAGCAGCCCTGGGCTTGGAAGAGGGTGGTGTTGAAGTAAAGGAGGAGCTAGGTGGGTAAAAGTATAATTGGAAATTTAATCCTCCTTGGCATTTTTATAATTTTTATTTCTCCTATATCCAGTGCTTACCCCCAAAGATACATACTGTATCAGCACATGGAAGTGGCTATATATTTAATTCTATGAGCACAGTTGACAAACGGTCAGAAGACAGTGTTCTTCTTGGTATGATTTTAGGTGGGGCAGGAAGTCCCATGCCACTTGGTTCAACCAGATTCTCCTTACATTTCAGTTGACCCACAAAATTGCCCTTGTATAGAATCAGCATGAGGAAATGCAGTCTTTTATACTTACATGTACATGAGATTTGATCTCCGACAAGCTTTGAGGCAGGGCATAAAACACTCATCATTTGAGTGGACTCACAGCGGGTGTCTTCTTGATAGATCAAGAGTGGATGTAGGACTGTTGAGAGGTGGGAGAGGGCACCAGATGCCAGACTTTGTTCTATCATAGTTTCCCAGAGGGCCACCTCTATTGGCATAATGCTTATATTTTCAACCTTAGAAGCCGATTCTCCAGTAGCTTCTTTGGAACTGTCTATTGAAATATCCAGAGAGGTCAGTTTGTTCTGCTGCTAGAGCCAGGCTTGCTCTGATCCCACCTTCTCTCCAGCCTGGTTTCCCTTCACTTGCTCTTCCACAGGCATGTCCAGCCTCCGGAAGTGTGGCTCCCAACACTTCCCCTGTTTCACGGTGACACTTTCCCCATAGGAGGACCTTTCGTTCCTACCTGCTTTCCAGGTCCTCAGGGAAGATGGCTCATCCAACTGATGGGTAACTGTGTTGAATGATTTTCTGTTGAATGTCTTCCATACATTCAACGGGAAAGGCCACAAGGCAGGACCAGGGCTCCTGGTTTGCCTCTGAAGCCTCAAGATACAGAGTATAGTTGGCTCTCGGTAGATTTTCATATGTTTTGAATGAATGGATGCAGCACTACCGAGGTTTCTGTTTTAATATTTCAATGAAAATATCAAGGTGTTGGATAATAACAGGAATGGATGGACACTTGTTTAATGTAATAATGTATTCATGTCTGGCCAAAACCAAATTGTACAAATGAAGAAACGCTGGAGCAGGTCAGGAATGCTCACACCATGACTGTCACATGGCATGGCCCTGGTGCAGGTGGACAAGGGAAAGAGATGAGGCATTTAAGTTGGTGATATAATTGTTGATATGGAATTCCAAGATAATTTTCTTTAAAAGTGGTAAACAATGAGAAAATTAGTAATGTGACTAAGCACAAAATAGACATACAAAATTTAGTAGACCTTCTATATAAGAGAATAGTACTGGGCAGTCAGAAAATATAATGAAAGAAAAGATAAAACACCTGGGAATAAACGTGTAAATAAATGTGTAAAATATAAGAAGAAAACTTTAAAATCACACTGTGAGACAGGAGACTGGAATAGGGGACACTCGCCTGTGTTGCCATGGTGAGCTCTCTGTAACATGAGTCAGATCCCGTGTGACTGGTAGAGAGGGCAGTGGCAACAGCATAACACAGAGGTCTCGTGTCTCGGGTAGCATTTCCCCCGAGAGCTAAGGCTTTGTGCCCCCACACTGGCAGCTCCACTGTACCCAGGACCCACTCACTGGGAATTCTCCACAGACACAGCGAAAGGCTAACGATTGTCGTCCCTGGCATAACTGTGTTTTGAGTTGAGCCTGCAGCTGGCTCTCCATCTGCCCTTTCTTTGCTCTTGCCTCAACCTTAGAGAACTCCATCAATCTAAATTTTTTTTTTTAAAGGATGAAATCCTACATTTAACATATATCTTTATTAGGATTTTACATATCCTTTTAAACTGTACTAGAGTTTTACGAGGATTAGCATAACAATTATTATTACTGCTTTAGTTACGAAGTTGCTTAGATTTTAAGGAGTTGGCCTCAAACATGCTTTCCCCATTAGCTCAATTTTAGTGTGTGAATGAATGGGAGGCTTGTTGGGAATATGTGTTTTGCATGATAGTAGAACCTACTTTTGAGGGAAAAGATCCAATAACTACATCTGTCAGTTCTCCTTAAACTGATCTCTATATTTAATGCCTCTCCAATAATAAACCTACAAGATTTTTTTTTAAGTGGAATAGTGATTCTAAAATTGATATGGAACAATGCCATGCATGAACAACCAGGAAAATGCTAAAAAGGAGTCATGAGGGAGGCTGGTCCTACCAGGTATCAGATAAGAGGCTTCGGTTATTTGTCTTCTGGCATGATGGAGATAAAGGTTGGGATGGGAAAAGACACACCTCCACCCTGGAGGAAGGAATAGTTCTGGGCTTTCTCCAAGTGATCAGTCCTCGGGACTCCCATTCCTCCCTTCTTCACGAGGTCAGTGGGCCAAAGGTGGTTGGCTCTGCCAGTGTAATTCAGGAGAGGAAGTGTTAGGAAGCAACATAGCAACAAGGAAGTTTGTATTTCATCCTCCATCTGTCAGTGGAAACTTGTGGTAAGAAGCTGGAAGTATGATTCGTTGGCCACTTCAAACCCTAACAACAGGAGTTAAAATAGCCTGGGTGAGACTGGTTTATGAAAAGATCAGTGAGACAGAATGGACTCCAGCAACATCCAAATACATACAGAAATTCAGTATATGATAAATTTGCATATAAGTGGGGAAAAGATGGATTATCCCAGAATATCTTCCAGACGAACCAGATGTTAAAAATGTAACCATAAAATTCCCATAAGGAAATATGGGAAAATAATATGTTATTAATTTCTAATTATGAGACAAAAACTGGGCGTTATATAAGAAAAACTGATAAATTCAACCATATACAAATGAAAATTTTCTGGGTGGAAAGCATAACCATAGTCAATGACAAACTGGCAAGAAATTTATAATACTTATGTAAAGAGGCTTTAGATATTAATAAGAAGAAACAACAATGGAAAAATGGACAAAAGACAGTTAATAGGAAGGAAATATAAAAAATTTTTTATTTTTTAAAATACATGTATATTCATCAGCTTTCAAATAGCCTCAGTCTCAGTGATTTAAAATCACACATTGTCTCTCTCACTCATGAGGTGGGTGAGATGGCACTGGGTGCAGTTCATTTCACCTTAATGTGGCTAGGCCAAGCCCTTAGATGTGGGTCAGACTCAGGTAGCTCTCGTGTTTCTCCTTCTCTCGGCCATTAGGCATCGGGTCATGTTTGCCTCGTGATGAGAGCAAAGATGTAGGAGGATGAGGAGACACATGCCATGACTCTTATGACCTTGTCTTAGAGCTAGCCACTGTTATTTCCACCCAAATTTCATAGGCCAGAGCATGTCGCACAGCGAGTCCCACATGAGGGGCCTAGAAAAGTGTGGGGGTGCAATTGTATTTTTTTATTACAGGGAGGAATGAACAGTGTGGAACACCAGCCAAATCTGCTGTGATGTGTATTCTTTTGAATAGATCATTCATATACAAGGTGTAAATATACAAGGTTTATAATAAAGTCTCCCTCTCATGACTATCCATTAGCCATGGAGCAACTCTCCTCAGAAGCCAGTTTCTAGTCTAAATTTCGTGTGTGTGTGTGTGTGTGTGTGTGAGAGAGAGAGAGACAGAGAGACAGAGAGACAGAGAGACAGAGAGAGACAGAGAGAGAGTGAGAGAGAGAGCGCAAACAGAAAGCCAGGCTGTTGGGATTCAAATCCCATCTTCCTCACTTAACTGGTTTTGAGACCTTAGGCAGATTTGACTTGTAGTTAATTTTCCTCAGCTATACAATAAGGATAATAGTATTATCCATTTTATGTTTGTCATGAAAATTAAATGAATAAGTATTTGTAAAGTGCTTAGAACAATGTATCTGACACATTAAAAGTGTTATATTTAATTTTATATAATTATATAAAACACATGATGGTATAGTATATTTGCCTTTTTTTTTTAAATTAAAAATATACCTTGGAAAACTACCTCATTATTATCAATGACCATATAGTATGTCTTTGTTTGGCTGAGCCATTATGTTTCTTTGTAATTTTACTATTAATTTTAAGTATATAGTACATTGATTAGACATTTATACAGTTTATAAAATGATCCCCTTATTGCTCTTTGAACTTCTTTAACCTTTCATCTCTTTCTCCCAGCCCCCCACCTCCCCTCCTCTCTGGCCATCACCAGATTGTCCTCTATTTTTGTGAGTCTATTTTTGATTAGTTTGTTCTTTTTGTTCCTTAGATTCCACATATAATTAAAGTCATATAGTATTTCTCTTTCTCTGTCTGACTTATTTCACTCAGCATAATAACCTCTAGGTACACCCATGCTGTTACAAATGGTAGGATTTCATTTTTTTAATGGCTGAGTAATATTCTGTTGTATATATGAACCATAACTTCTCTATCTAATCATCTGTTGATGGTCATTTAGGTTGCTTCCATATCTTGGCTATTGTAAATTGTGTTGCCATGAACATAGGAGTGCATAGATCTTTACGAATTATCGTTTGGGTTTTCTTTGGATAAATACTCAGAAGTGCAATTGCTGGGTCAAAAGGTAGATCTATTTTGAATTTTTTGAGAAATCTCCAGACTGTTTTCCATAGTGGTTGTACCAATTGGCAATCCCACCAATCATGTATGAGAGTTCTCGTTTTTCCACATCCTTGCCAACACTTGTTCTTTGATTTATTGATGATAGCCATTCTGACAGGTGTGAGGTGATATCTTATTGTGGTTTTAATTTGCATATGTCTGATGATTAGTCATCTTTTCATATGTCGGCCATCTGTATTTACTCTTTGAAGAAATATTCATTCAGGTCTTCTGCCCATTTTTTAAATGGATTATTTGTGGGGTTTTTTGTTGTTGCTTAGTTGTATGAGTTCTTTATATATTTTTGGATATTAACCTCTTATCAGATGTATCATAAGTGAATATCTTTTCCCATTCAGTTGGTTGTCTTTTTGTTTTGTTGATGGTTTCCTTTGCTGTACAAAACTTTTTAGTTTGATGTAGTCCCACTTATTTATTTTTTTCTTTTGTTTCCCTTGCCTGAGGAGGTACGTCCACAAATAAATTACTAGCAGCAATATCAGAGAGATTACTGGCTATATTTTCTTCTAGAAGTGTTATGGTTTTTGTCTTATATTTAAGTCTTTAATCCCTTTTGAGTTTATTCTAGCATAGGGTGTAAGAAGATAGTTCAGTTTTTTTATCTTTTTTTTTCTTTTTGCATGCATCTATCCAATTTTCCCAGCACCATTTATTGAAGAGACTGTCTTTACAACACTGTATATTCTTGCCTCCTTTGTCATATATTAAGTGAGCGTATAGGCATGGATTTATTTCTGGGCCCTCTATTCCATTCCATTGATCAATGTATTTATTTTTATGCAAGTACCATGCTGTTTTGATTACTGTAGACTTGCACTATAGTCTGATAACAGGTAGTATGATATCTCCAATTTTCTTCTTTTTCAAGATTACCATGACTATTCAGGGTCTTTTATGGGTCCATATTAATTTTAGAATTATTTGTTCTAGTTCTCTGAAAAATGCCATTAGTTTTTTTGATAGGAATTGCACTGAATCTACAGATTGCTTTGGGTAGTTTGGCCATTTTAATGATGTTGATTCTTCCTACCCATGAGCACGGTATATGCTTCTATTTATTTGTATCTTCTTCAATTTCTTTTTTCAATGACACAATTTTCTGAGACCAGGTCTTTTACTTCCTTGGTTAATTAGATTTCCAGGTGTTTTATTGTTTTCAATGAAATTGTAAATGGGATTGTTTTCTCAGTTTCTCTTTCCGACAGTTCATTGTTGGTGTGTAAAAATGCCACTGACTTCTGAATATTTATTTTCTATCCTGCTACTTTACTAAATTCATTGATCAGTTCTAACAGTTTTTTGGTGGAATCTTTAGGGTTCTCTCTATATAGTATCATGTCATTGTCAAATAACGAGAGTTTTTACTTCTTCCTTTCCAATTTGGATGCCTTTTATTTCTCTTTCTTGTCTTATTGCTGTGGCTAAGACTTCCAATACAATGTTGAAGAGGAGTGGTAAAAGTAGGGAAAGTTGTCTTGTTTCTGATCTTAAGGAAAATGCTTTTAGCATTTCTGCACTGAGTATAATGTTAGCTATAGGTTTGTCATTTATTATGTTGAGGTATGTTCCTTCTATTCCCACTTTGCTGAGAGTTTTTATAATGAATGGATGCTGGATTTTGTCAAACAATTTTTCTGCATCTATTTATATAATTATATGGTTTTTATCTTTCAATTTGTTATTGTGGTCTATCACATTAATTGATTTTCAGATATTGAACCAACCTTGCATCCCAGAAATAAATCCAACTTGATCATGTGTATGATATTTTTAAGGTATTGCTGAATTCGGTTTACTAATATTTTGTTGAGGATTTTTGCATCAATGTTCATAAGACGTATCAGCCTATAGTTTTGTTTTCTGTAATGTCTTTGTCTGGTTTTGGAATCAAAGTAATGGTGGCCTCATATAAGGAGTTAGGGAGCCTTCCCTCTTCATGAATTTTTTGGAATAGTTTGAGAAGAACAGGTGTTAATTCTTCTTTGAATGTTTGGTAAAATTCACATATGAAGCCATCTGGTCCAGGACTTTTGTTTTGGGGAGGTTTTTGATTACTGATTCTATTTCATTGGTGGTAGTCAGTCAGTTCAGATTTTCTGTTTGTTCTTGACTCAGTCTTGGGAGATTGTATGTTTCTAGGAATGTATCCATTTCTTCCAGATTGTCCAATTTGTTGGCATATAATTGCTGGTAGTATTTTCTTAGGATCTTTTGTATTTCTGTGAAGTCTGTCAGGGCCGAGCGGATGGCCAAGTTTCAGTGTCAGTGGTATTGCTGACCGAGAAGAGAAGGTTCGATGGTGAGAGGCCCAGTTGGAAGAATGCACAAGAGCCAGATATGAGGATGAAACGGCAGGCACCAGCTTTATTGTGCGGAGCACACTTCTGTTTCTAGAAGTGCAGTTCTGTTGGGGAGTACAGTCTATTGCATGGGGCGCGCTCTCACTTCTGCTCCCCTTTTCTGTTCTCTCCTTCTGCTCACCAGGAGACCGCATGTCTCCTCACATAGCAGAGTACAAAAGTGGCATTCAGGAACACGTGTGCTACAATAGGCTGAAGTATGTTTACATATTTTCTAAGTCTGGAGTCCTATTCCTAGTCTCGGCCTGGATCATAGCCAGACCTTGGACCAACCAGACCTTGGGCCAGTCAGGCCTGGAACCCACAGAATCCATAGTTATTTCTCCTCTTTCATTTCTGATTTTATTTATTTGAGTCCTCTCTCTTTTTTCCTCGATGAGTCTGGTTAAGGGTCTGTCAATTTTGTTTATCTTTACAAAGAACCAGCTCTTGGTTTCATTAATCTTTTGTATTGTTTTTCCAGACTCTATTTTGTTTATTTCCACTCTGATCTTTATGATTTCCTTCCTTCTATTCACTTTGGGCTTTGTTTGCTGTTCTTTTTCTAGTTCTCTTAAGTGTAAGGTTAGATTGTTTACTTAAGCTTTTTCTCCTTTCTTGAGATAGGCCTGTAATGCTGTGAATTTTCCTCCTAGGAATGCTTTTGCTGTGTCCCATAGATTGTGAGTCATCGTGTTTTCATTTTCATTTGTGTCTAGGTATCTTTTGATTTCTTCCTTGATCTCATTAATAACCCATTCATTGTTTAGTAGCATATTGTTTAGCCTCCATGTGTTTGTGTATTTTCCATTTTTTTTTTTTTGTAGTTGATTTCTAGTTTCATTCATTTGTGATTGGAGAAGATGGTCAATATGATTTCAGTCTTCTTAAATTTATTTTGTTGTTTTGGGGTGAAATGCTCTGAAAATATCTATTAAATCCATCTAGTCTAGTGTGCCTCTTAGGCCCATTGTTAACTTGTTGATTATTTGTCTGGAAGATTTGTCCATTGGTGTCAATGGGGTGTTAAAGTCTCCTACTATGAGTGTATTACTGTTGATCTCTCCTTTTATGTCAGCCCATAATTACTTTATGTATCTAGGTGCTCCTCTGTTAGGTGTGTATGTTTACTAGGGTTATGTCCTTTTGATTTGTTGATCCTTTTATCATTATGTAATACCCTTGTCTCTTATTATAGCCTTTGTTTTAAAGTCTATTTTGTCTGATATAAGTATTGCTACCACAGCTTTTTTTTTTCACTTCCATTTGCATGAAATATCTTTTTCCATCCCTTTACTTTCAGTCTGTGAGTGTCATTTGATCTGAAGTGGGTCTCTTGTAGACAGCATATGCATGGGTCTTGTTTTCTTTTCCATTTGGCTACCCTGTGTCTTTTGATTAGAGCATTTAATCCATTTACATTTAAAGTGATTATTGATAGGTACATAGTTACTGCCATTTTATTATTTGTGTTTGTTTTTTGTATTCTTTTTTACTTCTTCTTCCTCTTCCTCTTCCTCTTCTACTTCTTCTTCTTCTTCCTCTTCCTCTTCCTCTTCTACTTCTTCTTCTTCTTCCTCTTCCTCTTC
>NW_024340849.1:50470237-50494573 GCF_902729225.1 Pteropus medius
TTCTTTCTTCTTTCTTCTTTCTTCTTTCTTCTTTCTTCTTTCTTCTTTCTTCTTTCTTCTTTCTTCTTTCTTCTTTCTTCTTTCTTCTTTCTTCTTTCTTCTTTCTTCTTTCTTCTTTCTTCTTTCTTCTTTCTTCTTTCTTCTTTCTTCTTTCTTCTTTCTTCTTTATTCTTCTTTAAAAGATGCCTTTAACATTTCTTGTAGTACCAGCTTGTTGGTGATGAATTCCTTAAGCTTTTCCCTGCCTGGCAAGCTCTTTATATCACCTTCTATTTTAATCAAAAGATTTGCTGGGTAGAGTATTCATGGTTGTAGAGTCTTGTTTTTCATAACCTTGAATCTTTCTTGCCAGTCCCTTCTGGCTTGCAAAGTTTTCATTGAAAAATCAGCAGACATTCTTATGGGGGTACCCTTGTAAGTAACTAGTTGCCATTCTCTTGCTGCTTTTAAGATTCTCTCTTTGTCTTTCACCTTTGGCATTTTAATTATGATGTGTCTTGGTGTGGATCTGTTTGAATGCCTCTTGTTTGGGACTCTGTGCTTCCTGAACTTGTATATCTAATTCCTTTGCCAGATTAGGGAAGTTTTCTGTCATTATTTCTTTAAACAGATTCTCAATCCCTTGTTCTCTCTCTTCTCCTTTGGGTAATCCTGTGATGCAGATATTGTTCTCCTTCATGTTGTCCCAGAGAGCTCTTAAACTATCCTCATTTTTTTTAATTCTTTTTTCTTTTTGTTATTCTGATTGGGTGTTTTCTGCTACCTTGTCTTCCAGTTCACAGATTCAGTCTTCTGTTTCATCCAATCTACTGTTGAATTCGTCTAGTGTATTCTTTTCACTTACTGTATTCTTCATTTCTGTCTGGTTCTTTTTTATGGTTTCTGTGTCTTCTTTATGCTTACTATCTCTCTGCTGAGGTTCTCATTGAGCTCATCCATTCTCCCCCTAAGTTCATTGAGTATCCTTATAACCATTATTCTGAACTCTGTCTCTGGTAGGTTGCTTGCCTCCATTCCATTTAGCTTATTTTCTGGAGTTTCCTCCTGTTGTTTCATTTGTGGCATGTTTCTTTGTTTTCTCATTTTATTAGCCTCTGTGTTCATTTCTATGTGTTAGGAATATTTGTTTTGTTTCTCAGCCTTGGCCAGATGGCGTTATGTGGAAGGTGGCCTGTGTGGTCCAGTGGCACACTTTCCCTGATTTCCTATGCTGGGGGCTCTGGTCATGATCTTTGTGTGGGTTGCGTGTGATATCTTCTTGTCGCCAAGCCTTGTTGTTAGTACATCAGTGAATAGGATTAACGCTCAGGCTAATTGTGCAAGTTGGCTGCACCCATAGGGTAAGAGTTATTGTGTAGAGGCTGATCCTACTGAGTGGGATTTGCCCTAGCAGTCTTGTGTACTTGTTGAAAACACCTTTTGTTTGTACCACTTATGGGACTAGTCAGGAGTTGCTCTGTTGTGGTCTGGTTCCAGCCTCTGTGTGTGTTGGTTTTGTGGCACCTTTGGCTTCCCCAGAAAGCCAAGGTCAGCCTCTGTCTTTGATTGCTCATCACTACCTGTTGGGAGCCACAAAGCAATCTGCAGATTATTGTTGCCTATACTGGATCTATAGGTAAGTGGAAGAGAGAACACCATAGGTCACGGTTCGATTATCCCCTGTCCCTGACTTAGAGCACTTTAGCAGAAGCACCAGTGCTCCTCAAGGCCTGACACTGCCTGTCAGTTGCCCATAAGTCTCTGAAACTGGAAGAGCCTCTGGATGATATGCAGGTTAGGTGGTACAGAGACCCTGGGAGTCTCCTGGATCTATTGAGCAAATTTCCCCCTGCCACCTCAGTGTCAGTTTACATGCCAGCGCTATTTCTGTGGTTCCCTGTACAAGTTTTCAATTGTAGCAAGGCCAGCTGCTGTCCACTTTGGGCCTACAAACTCCTGACTCTGTTTAAGAATTACTGAAGCTTGTGGGCATGAGTTTGTGGCCTGCCACTGAATGCTTCTCCCGGCTGAACTGGCTTTGTGTTGGCCACATGAACTGAGTGCTGTAGTTTTCTGTTTAATTCATGTCCCAAGGAAAGTACAGATGGGACTGGGTTGCCTGGGAGCAGAGATGCCACAGTAATTTGGTGGGTTAGGTGGGGCATTTGTTGCAGATTTTGTCTCGTGTACCCAGAAGAACCAAGTGGCACTTAGTGAACTAAGAATCGAAGGAGGTTTATTTATGTCGGCAGGCTCAGAGGATTCACTCTCCAAAGTCTGAGCCCCAAGCAAAGGCAGGAAGGTAGATTTATACATTAATTACTTTCGCATACTTGGCGGTCTTTTGTTTTGCGCGTGTAGGAAAGGCCGGGTTCCAGGGAGAGGACGTTGGAAAAATTCCTCCGGGACAGGGTAGCCATCTTAGATTTCTTTATGTTTCCCATACCGCATTGTCTCAATGAGGCATGGGGCCATCAGACCTATACAGCGTCAGATTTGCTGCCTGGTCTGGGTCTGCAGGCTCCCACCAAAGTCACATATCGCTGTGAGACCTTATGCCGTCTGTGATGGGCTCACAAAACCCCAAGATCTTTCCAAACGATACTGTATCTCATGCTGGCAACAGTGATCTTCCCATCACTGTATTCCCTGAACATTGCTCACTTTGCTGGCTGAGGTCTGTTGACCGCACAGAATGCGCCACCCCAGGGCGGGGGCAGCTGCCTTTCAATGTGTCATGGGTACTTTGTGGATTGGATGGGGTAGGCTCTCAGGGAGTCAAGGCCCATCAAATCCATACAGTCTCAGTTTTCTGCAACTTCGGTGTCTCCATATTCCCACTGTAGTCATAGATCACAGAGACAAGCTGCTGTCTAGGACAGTTTCACAGACCCCTGCAATCCTCCCGCGATCCCCCCACCCAATATTGCAACTCTTAGAGGCAGCAGATATCTGCCTGTAGCTAATTGATTTCCCTGCAATGCCTGCACTGTGCTAGCCACAGTTTGTTTCCTGTGCGGACTGGGAGAGACCTGGGGAAGGGCAGTGGCAGTTGTCTGTCAATGGACCACCTGGGGTAATTAGTGGGTCGAGTGGAGCCGGGTCTCAGGCAAACAAGGGCAGTCAGATCAATACAGCTTCAGTCTTGCTGCAACTTTGGTAACCTTTTGCGTGTTCCTGCAGAAGTCCCAGATCACGACAAGACCAGCTGCTGTCCGGGACTGGCCCACAGATCCCTGAGATCCGCCCAGGTTCGTGCTGACAGCAGTGATCTGCTTGAAACTGTCTCCAAAATGAGCACTCACAGCGCTGGCTGCCTGCAGGGAACATTTGGCCCTGAATTGGTGTAGGGCGTGGCAGCCACCCAGCAACAAAAGACCCTAGCAATCTGCCGGTTGGGTGGGTCTGATGGATCTCCTCAGGCCAGTGCTTCCTAATGGCCCTGTGGGAGAGGTCTGCACAGCCAAGCTGGTGTTTTCTGTAGATTACCACATAGAAGGGCCTGAATAAGGCACAATTGCAGCTGCTTGTTATGGGTGCCAGATAATGCAGTCTTTTCCAGTATGAATCTTGAGCGAACCTCTGACCCACCACTGGTGTCCCAGGTGAGTGTCCACAGGCGAGGGAGCCTGTATGTAGCCCCTTAAAGGGCTGTCTAGGGTTTCATTCTCCTTCCATCTCACCCAGACGTCCAGAATTTCCTGTGATTTTTACAGAGTCTTCCCTGGGCTGGGACCCTGGGCAGGGGAGCCCCCAAATAAGCCAAGGACCCCTCTTTCCTTCGGAGGAGCCTCTGCAGCCTTGCTCTCCCTCCCAGTGATCCTCCACCACATGTAGGTACGGGTCCAGCTCGATTCGCGAGTGTGCTCTCCTACCTGCGTGATATGGCTCCTTCATATTATCAGATTTCTGTGTTATAATCAGTCAAACTTAAGGTGATTCTCCAAGTTGAATATTTTATAATTTGGTTGCAATTTCAATGCAGACTTGAGGGAGGCGAACCCTGCTTTTACCTAGTCCACCGTCTTCCTCTTTCCTCTGGCTGTGCCATTATTAACAATCTTTATTTGATGGACATATTGGCTATTTCAGTCTCTTTCGATTACAAAACAGTGCTACTCAGACTGTCTATATGTATATGCCATTTCACATATGTTCAAGGATACTGTGGAATAAAATACTAGAAGTGTGGAATTGCTGGTCAGAGGGTGTAAGCAGTTTTGATTTGGATAGATATTTCCAAATTGCTCTCTGTAGCAGTTGTGCAGGCTTTTACTCCTGCCAGAAATTTGTGAAGAGCACCTGTTTCTCTACATCTTAGCCAAAACAGTGTGTAGAAAATTTTATTTTTTACATTCTAACAGTTGAAAAATGGTGTCCAGTTTAATGTGCACAATGGCTTTGAATGCTGGGAGCAGAGCCCACCATGCAGGTCCTGTGGGTAGCCTACCAGTAGCCACACCCCACCCACTTCCTGTCAGGCTTGACTCCAGCAAGGATCAAATGTGCCAGATTCTGGCTTTCCTAGCAACCCCTGAAACCAGGTTTTAAAGATAGAGCCCCTTGGGAAGGACCCATTCTTCCCTTTAGACTCTGGACACTGTTGCATGAGACCCAGAGAGTGGCAGCTATCTGTGACCAAATATTGACAAATATGTGAACAGAAAGACCACTCTGATAATGGCATGGCAGAGGATGATGCCCTGGGCCACCTAGGCCACTATGTAGCTGCTGACCCAGCCTTCCTGCTGTGTTACAATAACAGCCAACTCTGAACTAGGATCCGGACTGAATAACCTCATGTCATCTTCCCAGAGACCTTGTGTGGAAAGACCATCACCCTGCTTATGTGTGCATGGAGCCCTCTGATGGCAGTGCCTGTAACAGCGGTTGCCTCCAGGCAGAACCACAGGGACTTCTGTGCAGAGCTAAAATGACTTGTTTCACACTGCATTGCCTCAATTTTCTATCATGTTCAAGCATTTTTGTAATAAATAATTTTTAAAGGTAAATATAATAAATGAATTGTTTTTGAAAGAGATTTTAAAATTTGAACATCACTTTTTCTGTCAACATTCATAGACGTAATGAAACATATCACTTACTAAGGTATTTGGGCCAATTTATTGGGCAGCCAAATGTTGCCTAATGATGTAGTCTTTCTCAGAAGGCTTTTGAGATGACATCTCTTGGTAAAATTCTAAATCAATTTTTCCTTCTGAAGAAGCTTTATTTAAGATCTCTTGTTCTCACAGGTGTCTCCGCTGAACTACAGAGGGTGAGGTTTCTCTCTCCAGGGCTAGTGTGTGGACTCTCAGACAGCAGAAGTAACCAGGTAGCTTGATGCTCAATGTCAGCTTTGCTTATGAAATATGTTCTGATTTGGTGTTCACAGTGAGGAAACTGGGGCTTAGAGAGTGGGGTGGCTTGGTTTCTTCTGGGCTGATTAACCTGAACAGCCTTTAGTGAGAGAGAAGATTCTAGGGCATTTGAGAGATCTGGAAAGCTTTCCCGGTCACACTCAACTGCATTGCTGCTCCCCCAAACCTGCCCTGCCTTTAGAAAGCGAAATTGTAAGCACATCTTCAAGGATAGTAAGCTGCTGTTTCCTGGATGCTAAAGATGAGGGCAATGGGCAGCTCCCTCAGAGGGACAAGCTGTAGCATCAGCTCTTGCTAGAGAGGTGGGGCTTTGATTTTGGGAGTTTTAAACTGTTTTCCCTATGTCCCAAGCCTGAGCTACTTACCTCTAAGATTGATTAAAGATTAGTTATTAAAAACATTAATCATGCAAAAATGTCCAACATAGAATAAAGAAAAAAGTCAATCATAAAACAGTATGTGTAGAGCAATCCTTTTCTGTAAGACAGATTACTACTAATCGTACTGGGTGATTGTAAATGCAAGTGCAAGAAGAGAATATTTAGAGATAATGTTCCATGTTGATTACCAGGTTGCATTACAGAAGGTGGATAATTTTAAAAAAATAATCATGTATTATTTCTGTAGTCTGAAAAAGAAAGTGGGGGAAAAAGACCAAGACTCAGAGAACATAACCAACCCAATGCACCAGACACTCACTAAACTACCTAAGTGGCTAATCCAGGGATCAGCAACTGCACCAGGGGTGGAGCTGGGAACAGATTGAGAGCATTGGAGCTTCTCTGTGGGGCTCAGCACAAGTACAGTTTAGTTTATCTGCTTCCTTCCAAAATGGGGACCATACACACAGGGACCTTGCACACAGGGTCCTTTGCAAAGTGTCCACCTGGGTGCTTGGCTGCAGTAATGTATGTTGCCGCCCAGCCTGGGGAGGGGCAGGACACAGGGAGGGCCTGTGGAAGGCAGATTAAGTTTAGGCTCTGTGCAAGCTGGTTCTTAGACCTTCCTACTTCGTTGTATTAGTGACAAATGGAATGCAAGTACAGATGTGTTATGTTGAGGCAACAGTGAATGAATTAAGTAGGTGTGTTTGGGAGCCCTTGTTCTTCAGGGCCACTAGGCTATCAAGTCAAAATCAGGTTAAGAAGGGGTTGCAATGCCCAGTGCCCTCCCCTCCCCATTTGTACCTTCCCCACAGTGTTCCTCAGAGGCGAGTGGTGTGGGACTCATCCCACAAAGGGCTGTCCCTCTTTGTGGCTGTTCTGTCCCCAGCCACAGCTGTCAGGTATGTCAGTCATGTTGCTTTGTGAGTGTGTCACTGGCATAATTGGTAAGATTAGGTGGCCACAAAGAGCCATGAATGAGGTGGTAATTGCGTTCAAGGGAAAAGAGAGTTAAATAAAGAGAGACTTTCCTTTCTCACAAGAGCTGTGAAAGAAGTGACAGCTAATATTTTAAAGCTGGAACAAGATAATTGCGGTAAGAGATCTTTGTATTTTCTCTGACAAATGCTGCACACTCACAATAAATATTCAAACACTCAGTTTGTGTTGTGAACACTGGATAACCATTTACAGTGAAACCATTTACATTTCCATTGTGAAAAGCTTAAATTCAGTCCTTGCTATGTCTGAACAGACAGGTCACACAGCCCCAGAGAGCACCTGATTTACACTGCCTGGGCAGTTCTGGGGACACACGTGCCCCCGCTTTGTATGAGGAGGTGATCTGTGCAACTTCAAGTGCATCACTCCATTGCTAGTCTACGCTTTGATCAAAAAGGAAACCCAACCTCTTGGAAGTCAATAGGAAAAGGGAAAAGTTAAAGAATACGAAAAAGTCTGCAGTCAGCCTGCAATAGGGAAAAAAACAATTAACCTCTTTTCTGGTGTAAAATTAGTCACAGAAATGTGCCAAGACTTTTGATATAAAAGCTTTTCCTGATAGCATCTCCTTTAGACAAGAATTTTCTATTTTGATGGGCAGTGGGACTGTCGCAATGCAGGACCGGGGTCTGAAGCTGCCTCTGAACTTGTTGTGAAAGAGACAGGATCAATGGAGGCCTCCCACGGCCACCAGATCTATCAGCCAGTTAGTGCCTCAGGTGCAGGTAGAGGCATTTTGACACAGATTAATTCCCTTTCTGAAGCTGTTCAATGTGGTGAAGGCAGAAGAAAACCTGACCACAAAGCAAAGCCACACTGAAGAGTATTCACAGAACAGTGCTTTCCCCCCCACCCCGAACATCCTAAATGGAAACTTTGGACACATTGAAGGCTGACAAATTCCAAGTCTCACATTTTCATCACAATCCTTTAGCAGTCCCTCAAAGTTTCTTTCTTCTTTTTTATTTTAGAGCTGACATCTCTAAAGTTGCTGGTGACTAGAGCCATATGAGCTTCAAAACCACACACAGACTCAATGAGGCCATGTAGGCACACTACAAACTCTCTGTGAGCTCTATAAGCTTTTATATTCCCTCAGGTCTCCAGACAAAAAGCAACAGGGGTCCCATTTAGAGTCTTCTAGCAGTTCTCAAATAGAAGGGGGCAGCTTTTCTCACTGAAGTGCCCTCTTCTGAGCACATTCAAGCAATCCTGTTTGCTTCCACTTTTGGCGCTAGAAAATGCTCAGAGGGACCCAGAATCCAGCCCCCAGGAGTCTCTCACCATAACCCAGGGGATCTTTCAATTTAGGATGCCCTGAGTTTCTGCCTTGAAGTGTCTTGAGTCTTGTCACAGAAAGGATTGAGTGATGTCCCTCCATACTCTGCCGATCCATCTTTTTGTGGATTCTGAAATGCAACATGAGACAATATAAAGGCAAAAAGAAATAACTACCATAACCCACTTAGTCTTTTGCAAGAACTCCTGCCTCCAAATCCACCTTGTGAATTTTTGTTACCATCTCACTGCACATGACCTGGGAGGCCTGACTCATTTTGGAAGACTGTTTTCATGCAGGTTCTCCAGTGCTGGTAGAAGGGAACAGCACACAGACCCTGTGATTCAGGAATCCAAAAGCAGAGAGGCAGAGGTGCCCTCTTGGAGGACCACTCCCCACACAATGCTAAAGTCAGGGGCACAGAAAGAGATAAGTTCAAGCTGGAAGGATCCCTAACGAGATAGCTAAAATGATGCAGGGGACAAAACAGCCTCCACAGGTGAGAGAAGAGAGAATGACTAGAGTCCATCTGGAATGGGAGTAGACAGAGAGTGAGAGAAAACATTTTGCCCCATCCTAGAATTAGAAACATGGAACACATGTTTCTTTCCCCTCCATACACACACACCCCTTGAATTTTGAAAGAAGGAATAAAAGGATATATACTTTGTTTACTTCATATTTTAGCCAAAAGTGCAGTGTGCTCACAGAGGACAGGACAGGGTGCTGTAGCCAGGCTACTTGTGCTCAAGTGCTCATCTGACCAAGCCTTGGAGCCTTTCCACTCTATGCCTCAGCTTCCTCATCTGAAAAGTAGGCTTCATTAATAGTATTACCCTGTGGCGAGCATGCAATGAACATGCTTAAAACAGTGAGCCCCAGAAAGGATGGCCCCCATCTCACAAATTCTTTGCTCTTATGCAGCCATTTCAGGAGGACCCTCTATTATCATTTTCCTCCTTAGATTGTCCTGTTCTGTTTTGACTCCAGTCATTTGTTTTGTGGGAGTTGGTTGGGGAGGAACCCCTGAAAAGTCTGCCTAATGCATCACAAGACAGTCCTCAGTCTGTGACTGATGCTTGGGCCCTGCTGTACATTGCTGACTGTAGGTGCCTCTGGTGAGGAGTGTGCTCATATGCTTTGTTTGTGTCAGCCTATCTTCCCCCCAGTCTCAACCCACACATGGTTTATTCTTCTAGGGAGTGAGCGAGCCTGCGTTCCACCCTGGAAGAAAGAAATCTTTGGGACCTTGAGATAGGCAGAGTTCTTAATACAACATAAAAAATATTATCCTTAAAAAAAAAGTTGATAAATTGGACTTCATCAAATTTAAAATACCTATTCCACAAAAGACATTATTAAGAGAATGAAAAAACAAGCCATAGGTGAGAAACATGGTGGAGTGAGAGATGTCCCCAGATATCTCCCCATGAAACAACAAGAAGCTGAAGATCTAAAACTCAACAAAAACACCCAAACTGCACACCAGCATATCAGAACATGGAATCTGTGCATAAGAGCTACCACAGGTCAGAAACCTGGGAGTCAGGTGGGGGACTGGGAGAAAAATAAGCTGCCTCTCGCATCTGGAGCTCCCTGAAGGAGAAGAGGGTGCAGGGGGTTCCATGAACAGCCATGACTGGGAGAGCTGTGAGCTCCATGCAACCAGCGGCAGTGCCCACGAATCAGGGCAGAAAGTAGAGAAGTGGGGATGGTAGAGAAGTGAGGATGGCAGAGAAACAACAGTTTATTATTATCAGCCGTGGCTGCAAAACAGAGGCTGAGCTTCAGCCGCCATCCCCCAATCCAGAGGGCCCCTCCCCCCATGCCTCCGAGACCGAACATCGTGGACCCCAGGGGAATCTGAGCAAATGCTGCCGAAACTGTCGCTAACACTGACAAGAAAAGGGCATTATTAAGACTTTATATAAAGCCGGGATCCAAGAGGCTTAGACGCCACCTGCTGGAAACCAAAAGAAAAATACCTTATTTGCAATGGACTAAAGAGAGACCTTTATTTAATAAATCCTCTTTCTGGAAAAAAAAGCAGAACAAACTTCCATTAATGCCCAGGCAGAGAACTAGTCCATTAAACACCATGAACAACCAAGGTGACAAGGCATCTCAGAAAGAAAGAGAAAAATCTCCAGAAAATAAGCTTATAGACATAGAAATGTGTGCCTTAAATGACAGAGAATTCAGGATGGTACTTCTGAAAAAACTCAATGAGATCCGAAATGAATCATATCAACAATTTCAGAAATTGAAAAAACAATTAGATGAGCAGAATGAGTTATTTAGCAAGAAGATTGAAACCCTCAAAAAGAACCAAATAGAACTGCTGGAGATGAAAATGCGAGAGTTGAAAAATGAAATAGCAAGCTTGGGAAATAGAGTCAACCAAATGCAGGAAAGGATCAGTGATATTGAAAACTAAAATCTAGAAATAAATCAGAAGGAAGAAGAGGGAAACCAGAGAATGAAAAAGTGAAAGAGAAATACAAGAACTAGCTGATACCATCAGGAGAGGAAACGTAAGAATAATGGGCATTCTTGAAGGGGAGTAAAAGGAGCAGGAATTAGAAAGCAGTTTCAGAAAAATAGTTGACGAGAATTTCCCAAATCTAAGGAATTCAAGAAGTCAACAGAACATCCAATGATCTCAACCCAAAAAGGCCTTCTCCAAGACACATTGTATTAAAATGATCAAAAATCAATGACAAAGAAAGAATTCTCAGGGCAGCCAAGGAAAAGAAGTTAGTAACCTATAAAGGAAAACCTATTAGTTTATCATCGGAATTCTCAGCAGAAACCTTACAAGCCAGAAAGGAGTAGAATCAAATATTCAAAGTATTAAATTAAAGGAACTACCAGCCAAGAATAATGTATCCAGCTAAGCTCTCCTTTAGATATGAAGGAGAAATAAAGACCTTTTCAGACATGCATAAATTGAGGGAATTCTTCATTATGAGGGCTATATTACAGGAAATACTGAAAGGGGTCAACTCACCTGAAAGAAAATGACAAAAACAAACAAAACAAAACAAACAAACAAAAACAAAACCAAAAACTATGAGTAAGGTGACTAGCAGGCAGATAGAAGCAGAAGAGTGCAACTCTTACTAAGAACAGGGCATTATAATCTTAAACAAGAAGAGATTTGCTATAGTAAGATAGTAATGAATGTTCAGCATACATAGGGACAAAGTGAGACAACGATGACTGAAAAGGGGAAGATTCAAAGATCCAAATTCACAAAGGGGAATGGAAATAAGGCACACACAGAAAAACTGAACTAATATACATATTATAGTTTATATATATATATACATAAACTATCCTCTACATATTCATAATGGTAACCAAACGCCAAAGATTTTGAACCTAAGTATATAACATAAAACAAGAAGGACCAGAGAGAAAACCCACAAAAGCCAACCAAAATACAAAAAATAGACACATAAGGACAAGGAAGCAATGGCAACAACAAGATCCCATAAAGCGAAACACAAAATGGTTATAGGAAAACCTCATATTTCAATAATCACCCTAAGTATAAATAGACTGAACTCACCAATACAAATGGCACAGAGTTGCAGAATGGATCAAAAAACAAAACCCAACCATATGCTGCCTCCAGGAGACATATCTCAGTTCCAAAGACAAATATAGACTCAAAGTGAAAGAGTGGAAAATGATATTTCAAGCAAATGGCATTCAGAGAAAAGTGGAAGTAGTGGTACTAACATCAGATAAAATAGACTTCAAAATATAAAAGGTAGAGAAAGATATGAAGAGACACTTCATAATGATAAAGGGAATCATGCACCAAGAAGATATAACACTTATTAATATCTATGCTCCCAATCAGGGAGCCCAAAAATATATAAAATAATTTCTAACAGAACAAAAGAGAGAAACAGACTCAAACACTATTGTACGAGGGAACCTAAATACCCCACTGTCAGATATGGACAGGTCATCCAAATAGAACATCAATAAGGAAATAACATCCTTAACTGACACATTAGACCAACTGGACATAATTGACATTTACAGAGCTTTTCATCCCAAAATAGCTGCTTATACATTCTCTAGTTCACATGGAACATTCTCAAGGATTGATCACATACTAGGACACAGAGATAGCCTCAACAAATATAAAGAGTTGAAATCATACCAACCATATTCTCTGATCATAATGCTTTGAAGGTGGAGATCAACTGTAAAAAGAAAGAAGAACCACAAACACATGGATATTAAACAACATGCTACTGAAGAATGACTAGGTCAGAGAAGATATAAAAAGAGAGATCAGGAAATACATAGAAATGAATGATAATGATAGTACAACATATCAAAACTTTTGGGACACGGCAAAAATGGTCATAAGAGGAAAGTTCATACCATTACAGGCCTATCTCAAAAAGCAAGAAGGAGTCTGAAGAAACAACCTAATGCTTCATCTTAAAAAACTAGAAAAGGAAGAACAAATGAAGCCCAATGTCAGCAGGAAAGAAATAATCAAAATTAGAGCAGAATTAAATGAAATGGAAAGCAAAACAAAAACAATAGAAAAAAATAAAGGCAACAAAGAGTTGGTTGTTTGAGACGTTTAATAAAATTGACAAGCCCCTGGCTAGACTCACTAAAGAAAAAAGAGAAAGGATACAAATAAACAAAATCAGGGATGAAAGGGGGGAAATTACGACAGACACCACAGAAATACAAAGGATCATACAAGAATACTGTGAAAAAGTACACAACACCAAATTTAATAACCTAGAAGAAATAGACCAGTACTTAGAAAGATACAACCTTTCTAGACTGAATCAAGAAGATCTGGAAAATCTATATTGACCAATCAGCAGTATGAAAATGGAAACAAAAAGTAAAAGTCCAGGACCAGATGGCTTTACCAGTGAATTCTACCAAACATTCAAAGAAGATTTAATACCTATTCTCAAACTCTTCCAAAAAATCAAAGAGGAGGCAATATCAAGGCCAATATTACCCTGATACCAAAACCTGGTAGAGATAACACTCAAAAAGAAAACTAAAGACCAATATCTCTCATGAACACAGATTCACAAATCCTAAATAAGATACCAGCGAACCGAATACAGCAACATATTGAAAAGATTATACAACACGATCAAGTAGGCTTCATCCCAAGGGCACAGAGATACCCAAATTGATTACTGTGATCACCACATAAACAAATTAAAAATAAGAATCATATGATTATATCACAGGTGCAGAAAAAGCCTGCAACAATATACAGCACCCATTTATGACCAAAACAGTTAAATTTGTATAGAAGGAAAGTACCTTAACATAATGAAGGCCATATATGACAAACCCTCAGCCAACATTATACTTAATGGTTAAAAATTAAAAATCTTCCCTCTAAGATCAGGAACAAGACAAGGCTGTCCACTATTGCCACTGTTATTCAATATAACATTAGAGTTCCTAGCGAGTGCAATCATGCAAGAGAAAGATATAAAAAGCATTCAAACAGTAAATGAAGAAGTCAAACTGTCACTATTTGTGGATGACATGGTTCCTATATGGAAAACTCTAAGGACTCCTCAAGAACACTTCTCAATAAGCAAATATGGTAAAGTTTCTGGATGCAAAATCAACGTTAAAAAATCCATAGCATTCCTTCACTCTAACAATGAAGTGTCAGAAAAAGAAGTGGAAAAATTAATTCCTTTTGCAATTGCAACAAAAAGAATAAAATACCTAGGAATAAATCTAACGAAACATGTGAAGGACCTATAAAATGAAAACTATAAGACTCTATTAAAAGAAATCAAGGAAGATACAAAGAAATGGAAAGGTATTTCATGTTCTTGGATTGAAAGAATCAACATAGTTAAAATGACCATATTACCTAAAGCATTGTACACATTTAAAGCAATCCCCATCAAAATCCCATTGGCATTTTTTAAAGAAATGGAACAAACAAAAATCATCAGATTCGTATGGAAGCACAAAAGACTCTGGATTGCCAAGCCATCCCCAGAAAAAAGAACGAGGCTGGAGGCATCACTCTGCCCGACTTGAAACTATACTACAAAGTGACAATAATCAAAACGGCATGGTATTGTTAGTAAAACACAAACACAGACCAGTGGAATAGAATCGAGAGTCCAGAAATAAATCCATGTTTATATGGGAGAATAATTTTCGATGGAATAGCCCAAAACATACAGTGGAGAAAGGAAAGCCTCTTCAATAAATGGTGCTGGGAAAACTGGAAAGCCACCTGCAAAAGAATGAAGCTAGACTGTTGTCTATCACCACACACCAAAATTAACTCAACATGGATTAAGGACCTGAATATAAGACCCAAAACAATAAAATGCATAGAAGTAAACGTAGGAACTAAACTTAAGGACCTTGGACTTAAAGAAGATTTTATGAATTTGACCTCAAAGCAAGGGAAGTAAAAGCTAAAATAAATGAATGGGTAAATAAAATAAAATAAATGAACTACATTTAACTAAAAAGGTTCTGCCTAGCGAAAGAAATTGTCAACGAGGTAAAGAGACAAACTATCCGGATGGAAAAATATATTTGCAAGCAACACCTCTGATAAGGGCCTAATATCTAAAATATACAAAGAACTCATATGACTCAATAATAACAAGAAAACAAACAATCCAATTAAAAAATGGGCAGAAGACCTGAACAGACACTTTCTCAAGAAGAAATACAAATGGCCAACAAAGATATGAAAAAATGCTCAACATTGCTGGGTATTATGGAATCGCAAATCAAAACCACAATGAGATACCATCTTACATCTGTTAGAATGGCTATAATCGACAGGACAAGTAATAACAAGTGTTACAGGAGATGCGTAGAAAAAAGAACCCTCATACACTGCTGGTGGGACTGCAAATTGGTACAGCCACTATGGAAAACAGTATGGAGCTTCCTCAAAAATCTAAGAATTGATCTACCATAGCATCCAGCAATCCTTCTACTGGGTATTTACCTCAAAGACTTGAAAACTCATATCCTAAAAGATATTTGCATACCAATGTTCATAGCAGCATTATTCACGGTGGCCAGGACATGGAAGCAACTGAAGTATCTTACGATAGATGATTGGCTAAAGAAGCTGTGGTACGTATTGACAGTGGGTTATTACTCAGCCATAGAAGAGATCAAATACTGCCCTTTGTGACAACATTGGTGGACCTTGAGATAATCATTCTAAGTAAAATAAGCCAGACAGAAAAAGTTGAAAACCACATGATATGACTTATAAGTGGGATATAAACCTAAAAGCAACAAACGAACAGGACAAACAAACAGACTCGTGGACATGGACAATGGACTAGTGGATACTAGAGCATGGCAGGCGGGGGAGGAGGGAGGCAGATGGGGTAAAAGGGGTCAAGTATGCGGTGACAGAAAGAACTCTAACTATGGGAGGTGAACACATAATGTAAATATGTATGTGCCTTACTGTTAAAATGTACAGCTGAAACTTACCAGATTTAGTTTACCAATGTCAGCATAGAAAAAAAAATAGAATGGAAAAAAAACCCCCTCAAAACTCATAATAAAAAATGGGCAAAAGAGCAGAGTAGGTCAACATGGCAGGGTAGGTAAATGAAATGCTCAACTTGAAGAACCACATGCAGTCTAGCTGAAGGTATTACCTGTAACCGAAGATATAAAGAACAGACTGATAGGAGGGGCAGAGACATGAAACAGGCTGGCCCCATTCCTGTCCGCCCCTAAAGAATCTGACTATAAAGGTCAGTGGGGATTCTGACCATCCAGGTAAGACAGAAAGAACCTAGAAACTCGGACATCCCTTTAAAGGGCCTGCTCACAGACTCAGTCACAGATGGTCATCCTGGGCTCTGGTGGTCAGTGGCTCGGGAGGCACAAGTGACATATAGGGAAAGACTGAGTTGTATGGCCTAGAGGCAAGGGCTGGAGGATCAGCCACCATTGTCCCTTTGTCAGGTCACTCTCTTGTGTAGTCTACAAGAAGGTACCATTTGCCTTTGTTTAACCCTTCCCCCACATGACCAATTCTGAATCTGCATTGGCCTCCTGAGATTGGCCGGCCCTACCCAGTGGCTCCCTGGGGCAAAAATTGCCTGTGGTGAGCTCCACTCTGCGCTCTCAGCAAGGAGTGCATTCCACAGCAATTGGCATGGCGTCCTCTGCTCATGCACCTTGGGAGAAATTTTCGGTGGTGGACAGCCGGTGCCAGCCTGAGCCACAGTATCTCTTGGGCAGGTCTCAGGGGTTCTGTAGGCTTATGTGGGTGGCAACTGGCCTCAGTATTATCTGAGACTTTTGCAAGTGGCCACAGGCTCAGCACTGGCACCAAATCTGAATCGAAATTGGTCAGGTGAATCAGTTTGCTCCACCTCGTGTCTCCCTGAGACCTCACCCGACCCAACTTGCTAAATACCAGAGGCATATTTGTGACTGGCTAACCTTCTCGGCAGGAGGTTCATTTAGCAAAAGTCAACAGGCTTCTGCTCATGCACCTTTCGAGACACTCCCAGTGGTGGGTAAACAGCCCTCGCCAGAGCTGTAGTATTTCTTGAACAAATATTGGGGGCCTGCAGGCCCGAGGTGGGTGGTGGCTATCCTCACTATGATCTCAGAATTCTGCAAGAGGCCACAGGTTCAGCATTGGCACCAAACCTGAATCTGCATTGGCGGAGTGAAATCCATTCACTTTACCTGGGTGACTGAATCCCATCCACACTCAACTCTTGTACCACCCAAAGGGCCTTGCAGCTGGTGAATCTTATGGGTGGCTGGCAGGCAGCCTCAGGCCTTGGAGTGCCCTGGACATTTAGCTAAGCAGCCCTAGGACCAGTACTGGTGGCAGCTGGCCTCGGTTCTCAGTATGGTCTCTCACACTTGCCTTCAGGTCCAGCACAGGCAGCAACCATCCACAGATCTCTCTGTAGCTCCTACCTAGTAGCCCCAGGCAGGTAACAGGCAGCAGATAGATCTTAAACAAGAGGAACCCAAACAGGCCCACACCAAGACACATCATAATGAAAATGCCAAAGATTAAAGACAAGAGAGAATCCTAAAAGCAGCAAGAGAAAGGAGCTAGTTACTTACAAGGGTACTCCCATAAGAATGTCACCTAATTTTTCAGCAGAAACTTTTCAGCCCATAAGGAATTGACATGAAATATTCAAAGCCATGAAAGCAAGGACCTAAAACCAAGAATACTCTACCCAGAAAGGCTGTCTGTTAAAATTTAAGGTGAGATAAACAGCTTTCCAGACAGCAAAAAGTTAAAGAAATTCATCACCAACAAGCCAGAATTACAAGAAATGCTAAAGGGACTTCTTTAAGAAAAAGAACGGGAGAAAACATAAATATAAATAATAAAATGGGAATAACTATGTACCTATCAATAATCACTTTAAATGTAAATGGATTAAATGTCCCAATCAAAAGACATAGGGTACCTGAATGGATAAGAAAACAGGACCCACATATATGCTATCTACAAGAGACCCACTTCAGATCAAAAGACATACACAGACTGAAAGTAAATGAATGGAAAAAGATTTTATACAAATGAAAATGAAAAAAAAAAAACCTGGAATAACAATACTTATATCAGACAAAATAGACTTTAAAACAAAGGGTATAATGAGAGACAGAGAGAGACATTACATAATGATAGGGATCAAAAATGACATACTAGATCAGATAGACAATAGTTCTAGAGCATTTCACTCCAAAGCAGGACAATATATATTCTTTTCAAGAGCACATGAACATTTTTCAGGATAGACTATGTGTTAGGCCACAAAACAAGTCTGCATAAATTTGAGAAGGCTAAAATTATATCAAGCATCTTTTTAAATCACAATGGTATAAAATTAGAACTCAATTATAAGAAATACCTGTTGGAGAGAGAAAGGTGAAAAAGGTGAAGAGTTGAAGAAGTACAAGTTAGTAGTTACAAAACAGTAATGAGAATAGAGTACAGCATAGGGAATGCAGGCAATAATATTGTAATAGCTATGTATAATGCCAGATGGGTACTAGAGTAATTGGAGGTATAACTGTAAAAATTATATAAATGCCTAATTATTGTGCTGTATACCTGAAACTAATTTGAAAAAAAAGAAAGAAAAACTGTAAAACATACAAATGCCTGGAGGCTAAAAAACATGCTCCTAAACAATGAATGGGTTAACAATGAGATCAAGGAAGAAATCAAAAGATACCTAGAGACAAATGAAAATAAAACACAATGACTCAAAATGTATGAGGCACAGTAAAAACAATCCTAAGAGGGAAATTCATAGCAATACAGGCCTAAGAAACAAGAAAGAGCTCAAATAAACAATCTAACATTATACTTAAGAAAATTAGAAAAAGAACAGCAAAGAAAGCCCAAAATGAGTTGAAGGAAGGAAATAATAAAGATCAGAGTGGAAATAAACAAAGTAGATTTTAGAAAAATAATACAAACGATCAATGAAATCAAGAGCTAGTTCTTTGAAAAGATAAACAAAATGGATAAACCTTTAACCAGACTCATCAAGACAAAAAGAGAAAGGACCCAAATAAGTAAAATCAGAAATGAAAGAGGAGAAATAACAACTGACTTCACAGAAATACAGAGGATTATAAGAAAATACTATGAGAAATTGTATGTCAACAAGTTGGACAATCTGGAAGAAATGGATACATTTCTAGAAATATACAGTCTCCCAAGAGTGAGCCAAGAAGAAACACAAACTCTAAACTAACTGATTACCACTAACAAAATAAAATCAGTAATCAGAAAATCCAAAAAACAGAAGTCCTGAACCAGATGGCTTCATAGGTGAATTTTACCTAACAGTCTAAGAAAAATTAATATATATTCTTCTCAAACTATTCCAAAAAATTTAAAAGGAGGGAAGGTTCCCAAACTCATTTTATGAGGCCACCATTACCCTAATTTCAGACAAAGACAGTACAAAAAAAATTATAGGCCCATATCCCGATGAACATAGATGCTAAAATCCTCAACAAAATATTAGCAAACCGAATTCAGTGAAACATTGAAAATATAACACACCATGATCAAGTTGGATTTATTCCCGGGATGCAAGTTTGGTTCAATATCTGCAAATCAATTAATGCGATACACCACATTAACAAATTGAAAGGTAAAAATCATATGGCCATATTAACAGATGCAGAAAAAGAGTTTGACAAAATCCAGCACCCATTTATGATAAAACCTCTCAGCAAAGTGGGAATAGAGGAAACATACCTCACCATATTATTATGACAGACTTATGGCTTACATCATACTCAATGGAGAAAAGCTAAAAGCATTTTCCTTAAGATCAGGAATGAGACAAGGATGTCCACTTTCACTACTTTTATTCAACATAGTCCTAGCCACAGCACTCAGACAAGAAAGGAAATAAAAGGCATCTGAATTAGAAAATTGCAAGTAAAACCATAATTACTTGCAGATGATATATTATATAGAAAGAACCCTAAAGATTTCACCAACAAAATTATTAGAACTAATAAAGGAATTCAGTAAAGTAGGAGGATTCAAACTTAATATTCATAAATCGGTTGCATTTTTATACCAATGACGGACTACCGGAAAGTAGAATTAAAACTCCCATTTACGACTGCATCAAAAAATAAAATAAAATACCTAGGAATAAATTTAACCAAGGAGGTAAAAGGCCTATAATACATTACATGTATTAACTATACAAAAAACTATAATACGTTGAAGAAAGAAATTGAAGAAGATACAAATAAATGGAAGCATATACCATGCTCATGGATAGGAAGAATTAACATCATTAAAATGCCCATACTACCCAAAGCAATCTATAGATTAAATGCAATCTCTATCAAAATACCAATGACGTTTTTCACAGAACTAGAACAAATAACCCAAAAATTTATATGGAAACATAAAAGACCCTGAATAGCCATGGCAATTGAAAAAAAAGAACAGTTTGATATCATACTACATGATACCAAACTATACTATAAGGCTATAGTAATCAAAATAGCATAGTACTGACACAGAAACAGACACATAGATCAATGGAACAGATTAGAGAGTCCAGAAATAAATCCACACTTATATACTCATTTAATATAAGACAAAAAAGGCAAGAATATACAGTGGGCTAAAGACAGTCTCTTCAATAAATGATGTTGTGTAAACTGGACAGATACATGCAGAAAAACTAAACTGGACCACCTTCTTACACCATATACTAGAATAAACTCAAAAGTGATTAAAGACTAAAATATAAGACCCAAAACCATTAAATTCACAGAAGAAAACATAGGCAGTAAACTCTCTGACATTGCTCTTAGTAATATTCTTTCCGATATATCTTTTTGTGCAAGGGAAACAAAAGAAAAAATAAACAACTGGGAGTATATCAAACTAAAAAGTTTTTGTGCAGCAAAGGAAACCATCAACTAAATGAAAAGATCACTCACTGAAAGGAAGAAGATACTTGCCTATGATACAGCTGATAAGGGGTTAATATCCAATATTTATAAAGAACTCATACCAAAACAAAAACAAACAAACAAACAAACAAAATCCAATTAAAAAACGGGCAGAAGACCTGAATAGATATTTCTCCAAAAAAGACATATAGATGGCCAATGGACATGAAAAGATGCTCAGGGTCACTAATCATCAGGGAAATGCAAATTAAAACCACAATGAGATATCATCTCACACATGTCAGAATGGCTGTCATCAATAAATCAACAAACAAATATTGGCGAGGATGTGGAGAAAAGAGAACCCTTGTGCATTGTTACTTGAATTGCAGATTGGTACAACCACTATGGAAAACAGTTTGGAGATTCCTCAAAAAATTAAAAATAGAACTACCTTATGACTCAGTAATTGCACCTCTGGGTATTTATCCAAAGATAGAAGTTACATTAATCTGAACATACCTTGTTTTATAAATTTGACTTTAAACCCATGTATTTTATGTAATTATAAATCAACGTTAAAGTTTTAAAAATCAATCCATAAAAATAAAAAATAAAAATAAAACAAACAAAACTAATTCTATTAAGTTATAACACAGAAATTACTTTTAATGACTTTAGATTTCAATAATTTAATTGTGATAAAAATATAAAGCATTGCAAATATATCTTTATTCTTTTTTAATTACAAATTTATTAATTTTATTTTTGTATATGTATTAATAAAATACAAACTCATTTTAAAACATTACCAAAATGAAGTAGATTTTCATCGTATGTTTCTTTCCTTTTTTTTTGGCACTGACCATTGTGGATTTCTTTATGTAAATCTTGCTCAAATTATTTCCTTTCCTTGATCTCAACTGTATAATGTACCTATATTTTACAAAAGCAAAAGCCAAAATACAATAAATGTAATAGATAAGAATGTGTAAAATAAGCCACTATTAAAACCTCAGGATGCTTTACATTGGTATTTTTCATTTCAGCAAACATTCAATTATTTTTTAGTAATCATTGTGAAAAATTGTATACCAATATTAATTATCTGATTGCTACTATTATTGGTGTTATTATTCAAAAGCTATTATATATAGTAGGATAAAGCAAATATTTAATTGTATTATGTTGTCAGGAATCAAGATTTTCAGCAGAAGAGAGAGAGATGTATAAAATTAAAGAAATTAAGTAAAAACCCTTTAATACTAAATTCAGATTGGGAATATCAGAATAACCTCATGATGTGCTTCTTTAAGAAGAATTTACTTTTTGCCTCTGTCCACTGAAAAATAATATGTTAACCCAGGAACAAGAAGTACCCTTGACTTCCAGATGAGCTTTGACACAAATAGCCAGAACTTCTTGGTTAAACGCTGCCTCCAGGTGGGAGGTGTGAGATGTCCAGAACATGTTTTCCCACCAGAAAGCAAGGAAGCCATCACTGACAGTGGGGTCATATTAGAAAGATGCAGATGCCAATTTTGAAGGGGTTTTCTTCTACCAAAAACATGATCATTTGAACATTAAAAAGAATAATAATTTTAGAAGGAATAATAATTACAAAGGGTTGAAACACATTTAGTATGCCTAAACCCATGACTTCATAATAATACTAAAACAAACAAACAAACAAAAACAACTCATTACCTACCTTTGGGTGATGGTAAAAAGCCAATCATTTTTTTCTGAAAACTTGTAAATAAAAGAGAAGAATCATGCATTTATCCTGTCTTTGTGTTATAAACTGTAGCTCAGAGTAATCAAATAGTTGATAGGGGAAAGTTCTCTTTTTTTCTAGAGAATTTCTGCTTATAGTCCAGAATAAAGAAGAAATGATAAAATAATATAATTTTACAAAATTTAATTAAAAAATTGATCAAGACAATTATCGTCATGGTTGCTAAAACAAATAGGTGAACAGCTGACATGTAGTGAATAGATCAGGATGATAACAGCAACATCCACTGGTTAATCTTAGCCTCATTAAAAGAGACATTGTGTTTCCTCATATGGCACAATGGGAAGTCTACAACTATAACAGTCTTGTCAAAGAGATCAAACTTTAAGGTGTTCAAACCTCTAGATATAACTACAATTTACAGACAATACAGGGTTACAAAGTAACATGTGAGTAACATGGTGGCTGGCAGAATAATGATCCCCCAAGATACCCACTTCTCTGTGATGTTTCCTGAAAGTACATGGCAGAAAAAAGGATTTGCAGATGTGATTAAGATTTTGGACTTTGAGTCCTTAAAAGCAGAGAACCTTTCTCAGGGAGGTCAGGGATTGACGCCACCATGGGAGAAGAACAGAGGGAAGCAATGAGAGGGCTCAGCCTGCTGGTGCTGGCTTTGAAGATGGAGGAAGGGGTCAGGAGCCAACGACTGTGGGTGGCCCCTAGAATCAGGGAATGACTCTCAGCTGACAGCCTGGAAGGAAATGGGGACCTCTGGCATACAACCACAAAGCACTGAATTCTGCAGGGAAACAAGCTTCCCGGAAAGAAGGCGGCTAGCTAACACTGATTTTAGACTGGTGAGACCCGAACAGGACATCTGACCTCTGAACTGTGAGAGAATACATTTGTTTTGATTAAATGGCTAAGCTTGTGGTGAATTTTTTTCTAGGCAAAATAGAAAAATGAAGGAGTGGGATAAGCACCTGCCCTTTAAATCCCCTGGAAGTCACTTGAGTGAGGGGAGGGCTTGCAACAGTGGAGGGAGGTGCAACAACAATGGCTGCCCACTTCTTTATCTTCACTTCTGTTATCAGAAGTAACAACTATTAGAGCACAAATCCGTAATGTTAGAGTACCAGGTCATTTTTGCCCACTCTGGCATCCACAAACTGCATGTAAGCTGCTCCAGGAACATACACTAGCTGCCTGCCACATGGGTAGCTACTATTATGCTAAGAGCTGAAATTGACTGATATTAACTGCAATTTTTTATCCAAGCCTTCCTCTGGAAATTGAAGTTTTCAATGGACTCCAGAGTTCCAAAATAGTTAAATCAGAAGATTCTGTAAGTGCAATTGTTGTCTAGGCAGTTTCCTGGTGTTTTCGACTCTGCCATCTTCCAAGTTTGATTCTTTTTTCTAGTTTCTATGTCTTTGTTGATATTCTCATTTAGTTCATGCATTATTGCCCTGATTTTGTTTACTTGTCCATCTGTGTTCTCTTGTAGCACATTGAACTTCTTTAAGACGACTATTTTGAATTTTTTGTGAGGAAGTTCATAGATTGTTTTTTAGAATTCAGTTCCTGGAGATTTATTTTGTTCTTTTGTTTGGGGCATGTTTCCCTGTTTCTTCATGTGTTTTTTGTTGTTTTGTTTTGTTTTTGCGGTCTTTATAGACTGGGTTTGTACAGAGAAAGACATTCAACAGTCAGCACAGCTAGAGATTCTGGGAGCTTCTCGAACCTTTTCTGGGCATGTGTCTTCTCTGGGCTTCTACGGTAATCTCCCAATCAGAGGTTTTCAGCTTTCTTTTTTTTAGATGCTCATAATTTTATTCCCTCTGATGTCTGTCTGTGGTAGTGAAAGTTCTCTGGAGATGCAACAAGCTTCTGTGCCCTCTTGTTCTCCATAGCTCCCTGGGTATCCAAAGCATTCGGTGTTCTGAGTAAGGAGAGCCGGAAACTAGGCCCTCTGAAAAACTTGAATGTTGGATGTACATTCCACTCTTGTCTTTCCCTCCTGTGGGAGAAGTTGCATGCTGAGTGCTTTCTCCCGATCATAGCGAGCTGTGCTGCTTCAGAGAAGAACTATTGGGGTTGAAATTAAAGGGG
>NW_024340849.1:50494602-50524707 GCF_902729225.1 Pteropus medius
TACTCATTTTAATTCAGCTATTTTTGCCTTTGAGGTTGTCTCAGATATTGTGACTTCTGAAGTGGTTTCTGGAGTTCTCATAAAGGCTTTTTGGACCATATAATGTGGTTCAGTTGGCATCTCTGTGGGAAAATGAGATCTGGGGTTTTCTGTTCTTCTATCTTCCTAAAGTAACTCCCTTATGGTAACATTTTATGACAGCAATAGAAAGGAATAAGTAGACTAAGAGAATATGGTTTAGCATGTCGAGAAAAGGGGTTTGAATTCACATTTATGTGAGTTTCTTTCACGGGGAGGCACTATCTCTTCAGTCCCTTCATCCACAGCAAAGTCATTCTCATAGTGCTCATTGCCAGTGGCAAGTTGAGGCCTGAGATCAAGAGAAAAACTCACTGTGAGGAACTAAAAGACAAATGACACCTACTAAGGAGTCATGTCCATGGAAATCCTGAGCCTCACCTTACTCTTCTCACTGTGGACAGAGACATTAACCAGCTGACACACAACATACGGTGTTGGCCAACATGGTCTTTGAATTCTAGTGATGGCAATCCTGTTGGGGTGGCACAATGTCCCCAGCTATTATAGCTACCAGGTGACAGGTGCCCAGATGAGAGGGGAGGAGAGGGACACCTTGTGAGCAGGACAAAGGCCAGGGGAGGCACCATGAAAAGGCAGACTTTAGCTGGCCATTGAGGGACACCAACAGGTGTGTAGGAGTGAGAGGAACATGTCAGGTTGAGATGGAGGAGTAAGGAGTGCTTTTCGTATGTGTGTGGTAAACTAAAAGTAACATAAAATTTACCATTTTAATCATTTTTAAGTGTCCAGTTCAGTGGCACTAAATAGGGAGTGTTTTTCGGGGAGAAGTGATTATATTTTGGGAAAGTTAATTCAGTGTTTTCTTTTTCAATGGCTAAAGGACTAAAATATATTTAGAGGAAAAAAATGAAGGACTTCTTAAAAGGTAATAAATCTGTGAACAATTGAGCACTGTTTATAGTATTGGCTAAGGAAATGATCTTTTGATTTTAGTAATCTGCAAAATAGGAAGAGCAAGTATTATTCCCATTTCCTAGATAAAGAAACTGAGGGTCTAATTAAGTGATCTACTCCAACTGCATAATATGAAATAGCAGAGCCAAGGCTAGAACTCAAGACTTCACATTCTTGCCCAAGGCCTCTTTGCACCACTCTGTCGAAGGATGGCCTGCCTTCCTGAAGCTGATACTTTCTTGGTCTATGTACAAAATTACCTCCCAGGGAAGACACAGAGCTAGTTAGCTACAGGTGACAGCATTGATTAGACTCTAGGCCACTTGAGCTGGACAATCTGTCTTCAGGATATTACCACTTTCACTCTAGTAGACTAAGAGAATATGGTTTAACATGTCGAGAAAAGGGGTTTGAATTCACATTTATGTGAGTTTCTTTCACGGGGAGGCACTGTCTCTTCAGTCCCTTCATCCACAGCAAAGTCATTCTCATAGTGCTCATTGCCAGTGGCAAGTTGAGGCTTGAAATCAGAATATTACTGTTGATAGATAGAGTATGAGGGGATGACAGAAGGTGTGCTGTCTGCTGGCTAAAATGCATCTAGCCAATAGTTCCTTTGTTGAGCCCTCCCCACTTCCAGCCTGCAGATGTAGGCGCCATCAACCTGGATAACACAGGTCGCTCCACCCAGGGGATTCCCTGAGACTTCACCTCTCCCAACTTGTGGGCCCACCCAAGTTGTTTTCAGTGATTTGTTCCATACAAACGGTCTGTTTTGGCTCCTACTGTGAACTTTTATAAAATCTCTTAAAAGCTCACAAACCCAAAGAAACAGCATCTGTTCTTGGTGTGCCCTGTACCTCTTGCTGAGCAGCCCCAGGCCCTGCACTAGTGGTAGCCGACCTCAGATTTGGACTTGACCCCTCAAGGAACCAAAAGTCCAGCATGGGTGGCAGCCATATGTGGATAGCTTGGTAACTCTTACCAGATGGTCCCAGAAGTGCACAGGCTGCAGCTGAACTTGGCCCGCAACTGGACCCCTCCTAGGTCTGTGCCAAGTGGACCCACAGCACACCTACTACATAAAGTCACTCTGCTAAGACCAGGACACTTAGGAACCCTACCTAATACATAGAAACAGACACAGGGAGGCAGCCAAAATGGAGAGACAAAGGATTCCATGTACAGAAACATCAGCTAAAAAACCAGCTGGTTGTGATCATAGCTCTCTGAGCCTGTGAGCTTTCCAAGAGTCTTTATTCTGATATGAATGCAAAGCTAGTGGTGCCTTTGTGTACGGTCCACTTCAGGGAGACTGGAGCCATCATTCCATGGAAGCTGAGACAGCAAGCCTCTGTCAGCAGCCTCCACAGGGGGCTTCTCTCCTGAAGAAACTGGTTGCCTTTTATTCAAAATTGGTTGTATGGAACCAATTGGTAGAAATTTTTGTTTTGCAGAGCAAAATGTTACCAAAACTTTCACTTGAAATAAAAAGTGATGGTTGTTCACACGAACATGCTTTGTAAACAATATAATTTCTACCGATAACTAGTTTCTTCCAGTATAGTTTGTTTCAGAATAAATAATATCATGATGTCATGAAATGCTACTAGGCCATGTTGATATTATTTTATAAACTCATTATGATATGACAACAGAGACCTGACTGATCAATTCTGCTCAGTTCTCCCAGCCATAGCTGAATCTTCCACGAGATTCAGTGAACTGCAGAATTTAAGACTTCTCTGGCTTTCTTCTTTCTGAGGTTTCTGGGATGCTCAAATTTTGCTCTTTGTTTTTTCAAGCCAGTGAGGCTACAGCTTTTCTATCCAAATTCCTGCTACTCTGCTTTGCATGGACTGGGGCCAGTCTTTGGGTTTAAAGCTACAGAAAACCTCCTGTCTTTCCCTTCTTCCAAGTGTGGAATCTCTTCAGGGTTGGCCTGCTCTGGTCACCCTCCAGTGCTTCCCTGAAGTTTTTACATTTTGTCAAGAGTTTATTGTTGTTGTCTGCAGGAGAGTTAGTCTGTGAGGAGCCACTGCCATCACTAGAAGCATCTTCTGTACAGTTGGTCATCCACTCTGGGGCTGGGATTAAGCATGACCCTTAGTAAGCCGAATTGTTCATCTAAATGATTCTCCTTCTCTCTGTGTTGAAAGGAATGTTTCAACTAAAACCTGTGAGGATAAAGTTACATTTATTATTTTTTTCTATGTATTTATCTCATGTGCCAGCTTCTTATTTTATATGGTGACTTTTCTCCTTTTTTTTCTTGCTTGGTTCTCCTCTGCCCCCTCTCCTCCATCTCCACAGATCTCAGATTATATAGCACTTTATATCTTATAGATAGTTTGGCTCAAATAATTTTTATTTGGTTCTTAAAATTTCTTTGTGAAAAACCAGGGCAGACTTTATTGCGACATTTTATAGATGAAAAAACAGGTTCAGGGAGGCTGAATAAACTAGCTTAGGGTGACAAGGTGAAAATACTAGTACTGGGACACAGGCCCTGAGGGTGCTCCTGGGCCCCTGCAGGTGGTATTTTTTGCTAAGTGCCAATGTTAAGAGACAGTTTCTCAGTCTATATTAGAAGTATAAATTACATTTCATCAGAACGTAGAGCCTTTCAGAAAATTAGTAAATGGTATGGACTTTGAAAAGGCATTTTCAAGCAGTATAAATTATTGCACTAAGAGGTGATCGAATCTTTGCTTGATATTGGGGACATGATCATGAAAACACTTTGTAATATGAGTGAAAAGGGAGATGTAACAGAGCCTGTAATTGTGCTTGATATTTGAGCAGTAAAAGTAGATTTACAGGTATAATTGTTGAATTGAGAGTGTTACTGTAGCTTAGGGATGTTTGAGGCAGGACTTTGAAAACAAACCACCAATATGGGGAACCATTTCAGGATTACATGAGAAGCTTGAGAAAGAGGTTAGCTTGTTATTATACACTGGGTAGTATGTGGAGGAAGGGCCCTGCCTGCCTCAAAAACACACACTGGGAGGTTTCTAGTTAAGATGGTGAAGTAGGTAAACACTGTGCTTGTTTCCTCTCACGACATCATCAAAATTACAACTAAACTACCATCATTGGGAGTCGCCTGAAGCCTAGCTGAACAGAAGTTCTGCAACTGGGGACACACAGAAGAGTCCATCTTGAGATAAGTAGAAGGGGCGGAGACACAAAATGGGCTGGTACCACACCTGCGTGTGGTGGTTGAAAATTGGGAGAGATATCATGGCTGCAGAGGTCCCTCCAAAGAAGTGAGGGATCCTAGCCCCACACCAGGCACCCCAACTCAGAATTCCAGTGCTGGGAAGAGAGGTCCCACAACTTCTGGCTGTGAAAACCAGTGGAGACTGTGACTGAATGAGATGGAGGGCAGCTGCAGTCCCAGACATTCCTCTTAAAGCGCCTGCAAGCAAACTTACCTGCTGATGGACTCACTTACTCTGAGCTCCAGTGCTGCAGCAGCAGCTTAGAAGGAACTGAATTCTCTGGCTTCAAATGAGGGATGGAAAGTCAGCTGGAAAGGCAGAGCCATTGTTTCTTTGTTGAGCCCTTCCCGGACCCAGCCTGCAGATGCAGGTAGGTGCCATATCTGAGTCTCTATCAAGCAGGCTGGTCACCCCGCCCTTGTGATTCCCTGAGACCCAGGCCCACTCAGCTTGCAGGCCCATCCAAGCCACCTCTAGTAACTTTTCCATACAAACAGCCTGTTTTGGCTCATGCTGTGGACTTTCTTAAAATCTCTCAAAAGTTCACAAAACCCAAACAAGCAGCATATGCTCTCAGCATGCCCCATACCTCTTGCTGAGCAGCCTAAAGCCAGGCACTAATGGCAGCTGGCCTCAGTTCCCAGCTTAGCCTCTCCCAGGAACCTCCAAGCCCAGTGTGACTGGTGGTCATCTGAGGATTGCTTGGTGGCTCTTGCCTAGTGGCCCCGGGCAGGGCACAGGCTGTGCCTGAAGTTGGCCTATAATGGGGCCCCTCCCAGGAGGCTCCTAGGAAAGCCAAGGATGACACTCCCAAAGAGCAAATGGGCATCCTGATCTGTAGGGTCAGCCCTTCACTGGTACGTCTTCACAACCAATAAGCTCAAGGGTCAATATCTCCCACTGACAAGCAAACAGCAACCAAGGCTCAATTACAACAAGAGAGCATACACAATCCATGCAAGGGACCCACCTGAAGCACTGGCTCAGGTGAACATGGAGACCATGCTACTGGGCCCCACAGGGCACCTACTACATAAGGCCACTCTAAAGCCAGGAGACATAGCAACTCTACTTAATTTATAGAAACAAACACAGGGAGGCAGCAAAAATGGGGAGGCAAAGAAATATGTCCCAAAAGAAAGAACAAAACAAACCTCCAGAAAAAGAACTAAGCAAAATGAAAGCAAGCAATCTACCAGATCCAGAGTTCAAAACATTGGTTGGAAGGATACTTGATGAGCTTAGGGGAAGAGTAAGTGAACTCAGTGAAAACTTTAACAAAGACGCAGGAAACAGACATGGGGATAAAAACATAAAAAAGAACTAGTCAGAAATGAAAAATAACAATAATTGAATGAAGACTACATTAGAGGAATCAATAGTAGATTAGATGAAACAGAGGATCAAATCAGTGATTCAGAAGATTAGGTAGCAGAAAACAGTCAATCAGAAGAACAAAAACAGAATCCTAGGGCCTTCTGGGACTATCATTTGCATCAGAGGAGTACCAGAAGGAGAAGAGAGACAGCAAGGAGTTGAAATGCTATTTGAAGAAATAATGACATAAAACTTTCCTAAGCTAGTGAAGGAAATAGACATACAAACTCAAAGAGGCCCAAACCGAGACACATAATTAAAATTCCAAAGCTTAAAGACAAAGAGAGAAACTTAAAAGCAGCAAGAGATAAACATCTAGTTACCTATAAGGGAGCTCCCATAAAATTATCAGCTGATTTCTCAACAGAAACTTTGCAGGTAAGAGGGATTGGCACAAAATACACAAAATGATGAAAAGCAAGGACTTAATAACCAAGATTACTCTAAGCTATCATTTAGAATTGAAAGACAGATAAAGAGTTTTTCAGACAAGGAAAAGCTAAAGGAATTCATCAACATCAAACCAGTATTATAAGAAATGTTAAACTTTTTAAAGAAGAATTAGAAGATAAAAAGGATAAAAATATGAATAGTAAAATGGCAATAACTACACATCTATCAGCAATTACTTTAGATGTAAATGGAGTAAATGTTTTAATCAAAAGACATAGGGTGGCTAAATGGATAAGAACACAAGCCCTTTACATATACTGTCTACAAGAGACTCACTTCAGTCAAAAGACACACAGAGAATGAAAGTAAAGGAATGGAAACAGATATTTCATGAAAATGGAAATGGAAAAAAAAGCTGTTGTAACAATACTTACACCAGACAAAATAGACTAAAAGAAAGACTATAACAAGAGAAAAAGAAAGACCCAATAATTTCACTTCTGAATAATTATCTGAAGAAACTCAAAACATTATTTCAAGGGGACATGTACATCCATATGTTCATTGCAGCATTATTTACAATAACCAAGATATAGAGGCAACCTGGGTGTCCATCAATAGATAAATGGATAAAGAAGAGGTGGTGCAATACAATGGAATATTACTCAGCCATAAAAAAGAATGAAATCTTGCCACTTATAACAACATGGATGGACCTAGAAGGTATTGTCTTGAGGGGAATAAGTCAGACAAAGACAAATGCCATATGAATTTATTTACATGTTGAATCTAAAGACCAAAATAAACAAACAAAACCATAACCAATTCATAGATACAGAGAACATTTTGATGGTTGCCAGCTGGGAGGGGGCCTGGGAGGGTAATAAAGGGGTAGGGATTAAGAAGTACAAATTAGTAGTTATAAAATAGTCATAGAGGTTTAAGTATAGTATAAGAAATATAGCCAATAATATTGTAATAAATATGTATGGTGTCAGACGGGTACTAGATTTATCAGAGTGATCAACTCTGTAAGTTATATAAATGGGTAATCACCAAGTTTTTCACCTGAAACATTTAATATTATACAACTATAATTGAAAAAAATATTAAAAAATAAAAAGAAATAAGCCAGTCATGAAAATAGAAATATTGTGTGATTCCACTTATATAAAGTAATTAGCATAGTCAAATACCTAGAGACAAAAAGTAAACTGTGGTTGCCACGAGCGAGGGAAAGAGAATGGAGGCTATTTTTAATAGTTTTACCAGAAGAAAAGAGTTATAGAGATGGATGGTGGTGATGGTTGCACAGCATTATGAATATACTTAATACCACTGAACTATACACTTTAAAACGGTTAAGATGGTAAATTTTGTTATGTGTATTTTACCACAATAAAAATAATGACAATTTAATCTATCTATGGGAGGTGAACACACAATGTAAATATATATATGCCTTACTGTTAAAATGTACAGCTGAAACTTATCAGATTTCATTAACCAATGTCACCATAAAAATAAATTAATTAAAAAAATAATAATGGCAATTCAATATGGTTCAACCCAATAGTAAATATTCAATAAATTCTACCAATTATTATTAACAACAACAACAAAGTACACACACACTGGGACATTTGCTTTTGTCTGCTAAATGCTCAACATCAGAAACTTAATCTCAAATGAATGTATTACTTATCAAAAGATATATGTGTTTTTTGGTGGTTCATATTAAAATTAGCTTTTAAAATAACTGTATAATTTTAATTTGTATAAAGCTTTTTATGTATATATACTTAATATATATATAATTAGTACATGTATTCATTTATGATTTACTGTGTAGTTATATTTTCTCAATAGCAGAAATCCATATGTTCACATTTCTACTAGATCTTCAGTAATCTTATCTTTGGTCTATAATGTATGCATATCTTTCACCACTGATGTTAATTTACAAATTCAGTATGTGATTCATCATTAAAGACCAGGTCATTGTGTATTTGTGTTTTCATATTTTCATAGAGTCCTAAATTATTTGTCAAAAATACATTTTAAATTTTATCATGCTTTTAAAGCTTTTTTCTTAATAAATTTGGTTTCCAGTAGAACAAGAGAATTGAGTCTACATGAACTATTTTCTGCATTCCCCTTTGTTTAGAGTTTAACTATTAATCATCTCCCTGATTAGAATATGTGAAATGATACTGACTTTATTATGTTATAATTCTTTAGCATTTATTGTTAACTAGCATATGTTAATACCTTTAGTGTATGAGACTATTAGTCAAGCCACATAGAAAGACATATAAATGATATTACTAAAATTTCCAATAGTTTATAAATGTTATGGACAGAGATTTGTTTCCAGGTTTAGATCATTTGTTATCTGGTTCCGAGAGTATGGGGTTTATTTGAATGTAAAGAGCTTGCATTGGGAACTGCTCCAGAGGCCCTGAGTTGATGGACTACAGTGTAGAACAACTCTGAGCAGTAGCCTGGACTCTCCTGGGTTGGAGAGCACTACAGAGAACCTGTGTATTTAACACCTTTTACTCCTCCCCACTGGCATGCCTTCTAAACTCTTGGCCTTTCACCTTCTCAGAGGTCCAGCTTCCATTCTGCTCTCACAGCAGACCTATTCCTCACAGAATTTTGAGACACTTTATAATATTAAGATACATAGGCAAAAGGGCTCTCAGACAAAAATAGAGTCCAGAAACTTTTTAGAAAGAGGTTATATAATTGCTCCAGGCACCTGGAATGGATTATTATCACTTTTTAGAGGGGAGTGGGAATGCATCTTTGTTTTGACAACCTTATTAAGATATAATTGATATATAATTAACTGTACATATTTAATGTATACATTTTGATGAGGTTTGACATATGTATACTTGTGAAACCATCACAATAATCAAGGCAATGAACATATCCATAAGCCACAGTTAACTTACAGGTATTACTGTTCAACAGTTTGTCAGGGAATACAGAAAAGGGAATGATCTCTGGGAAAAAGAAATACCTGAGCAAGGTGCATTGAATATGAGAATATGGGACACTAATAATACTAGCCATCGGGGAAATGCAACTGAAAGTCACAATGAGATACCACTTCACACCCACTAGAATGGCTATGAAAATAATAAGTGCTGGTGAACATATTAGAAACCTCATACACTTCTAGAGGTAATGTAAAATGTTGCAGCCACTTTAGAAAATAGTCTAGCAGTATCAAAAACTTAAACATAGAGTTACCATATGACCCAGCAATTCTACATCTAGATATATATTCAAGAAAAATGAAAACATATCCACACAAAAACTTGTGCACAGGTGATCATAACAGTATTATTCATAATGCCCCCAAAGTGGAAACATCAAATGTGTATTAACTGATGAATGAAGAAACAAAATATGATATGTCCATATAGTGGAAAATTATTTGGCAATAAAAGAAATAAAGTACTGATATATGCTACAGTGTGGATGAACTTTAAAATAGTATGCTAAGTGAAAGAAATCAGACACCAAAGACCACATGTAGTATGATTTCATTTATGTGAAATTTCCAAAATAGGCAAATCCATATAGACAGAAAGTAAATTTGTGGTTGCCTAGGGCTGGGGGAGGAAGGGAATGTGATAGCCAAATGACATGGGATTTCTTTTGGGGGTGCTAAAAATGTTTAAAAAATGATTGTGGGAATGGTGGTCCAACTCTGTGAATATAGTAAAACCATCAAATCATATACTCTAACTGAGTGAATTGTATAGTATGTGAATTTTATCTCAATAAAGCTCTCGTTTGAAAAGTCGATGATAATACCAGCCAGTCTCCACTGCTCACTCACAGCAGCCCTACATGATAGGCACTATTGTTTCTGGGTGAAAAACCAAGGCTTATAGAGTCTGATGTGTTTTCCAACACCACCAAGCAATTCTCCAGTTTTCAGCAGACACTGACCCGTTGTCCCACAAATTTAAGTCAATTCTGACACTATATACTTGGAGATAGCATCAGATCCCATAGGTTAAGAACTCAGTCCCACAAGATTTCTCCGACTGCAGTTGCCAATCACAAGTTCAGGTTGTCATCTGTGCTTCTGATCAACTGGCTGTAAATGAGAGGTTGCCACGACTTCCTCCTCTGGTTTGATTAATTTGCTAAAGTGGCTCACAGAACTCAGAGAAACACTTAGTTATGTTTACCAGTTTATTATCAAGGATATAAGTGAACAGCTAGTTGAAGAGATACATAAGGTGAGGTCTGGAATTGTCCTGAGTGCAGCCAATTCTGAACTTGTATTACTGGGGTATGTTCCACCATCTTAATGGGTCTACCAACCCAGAAGCTCATCAAATCTTGTTCAAGAGCTTTTACAGAGCTTAATCTCTAGGCCCTTTTCCTTTCCAGAAGTTATTTTTATTATCATTATCAGATAGAAGTTTCTTAATACATGTTAGTTGGTTAGGTAAATGGATGAAAGGGACACACTAGTGGAAATGGGGGCTAGTTGTGGGTGGGAAATAAATTTGATGTTTAATTTGGGGCTAAGTGTGTGGTACTAGGAGAACAAACAGGCAAAGACAGGTTCAGGAGACTGGATGGTAGGTTAGGTCAGGAAAGAGGCCATGGGAGGAGGTGTAGCTCTGCACAGTTATTGTGTGAGTGAAGCAGTGTGAACCCTGGGAGTGGCTGAGGTGGCCAAGAAATGTTAGGTCAGGAGAGAACGCAAGATTGGGGGAGAGTCTCTATTTTCAGAAGAGATTAAGAAGAGGGTCCGGAAGAGGCTGGATGGGTTCTCCAGAAGGCAGTCTGTAAGTGGGGTTAATGTGAGAGAGAGAAAAGGAGTAAGACTGGGCAGAGGAACAGCTGAAACACCATGCAATCTCCATGGTGCCTCAGCCATCCTATGCAGACCTCTGTTGCTTGGATGGCCCTCAGAGTTGTCCTGAGCCTGGCAAGGGGGTCAAGCCTTCATACTGCTAAGATGGCAAATAATCAGTTGGTGCTGTCCCCAGAAGGAGGGATGACTAAGGCAGAGGCCAAAGTAACCCTAAGTAGGTGGCTGAGGGCTGCCTTTCAGATGCATTCCCAGCAGCCTTTGCTCCTGAGGGTTGGTTTCTGGGTAGTCACCACAGAGTCCTTCACACCCCTGGTGTAGGATTGGAGACCTGGGCATTCTGGAGAAGGGGGAAAGACAGAAGGGCCATGGCAGTGAAGAACACACAGACCTACTGGCACATGACCACAAGATCAGGAACCAGAAAGTCATCAGTGAGGCATGAGAGATGGGAGAAAATTAACCAATTTAATAAATGAGGTGAGGGTAGAAATAGAACTGTGAATGACCTATAGTGTGGAATCAAGTGGTCCAAGGAGATGATGGCCAATGAAGTAAGGATTGATGGGGAGAAATGTTTATTAGGACTCAAACTTGAGGCTGCGCTTCCCCTCTCATTAGGGATTAGATTTTTGTCCTGAGGCTTTCTCCTGCAGCCAGAAGATGCAGTAAAGTCAGCTCTTGATGGAACTGTAATTCCTTCCTTCAGGTTATGTACTCCGGCTCCTGGGTCATGTTGGTTTTATCCTTGGCACTTGGGAAGATGGTTTGCTGCGAGACCTGGGCTCCTGAACATCAGGTTCTGGGCTTAATTAGCCTCCTTATTGACTTCTGGAGCTTTCCAAAGGCAGGGTGTCAGGCCCATCAGGAATCCAGGAAAAAAGAAAACACACTTCTGCTGAATATAGAGCAACGCATGTTGCCATTGCAGGAGTGCCAGGGAGGGTTTTCAATACTCATCTGGTGAGGTGAATGTGGATTTTCCATCTGCTAAACAGGGAAATCTGAAAAGTTTTCCCTCACAGCAGAAGCCTGGATCATCAGTCAGAGTGTCCTGTATCTGAAGCCTGATTAACCACTGGTCATGTGTGCTGTGGAGGCACTTCTTGCTCTCTTCATAGGCCTCAGTTTCCTCTTCTGTAAATTGAGGGTGGATAATAACAGTGTTACCTACCTTATAGAGATGCTGTGCAGTTGGCTGAGCTAATATAAGTAAGGACCTGTGTCTGGCCCTTGGAGAGTGTTCAGTAACTACAGGTGTAATTTGGAAACATTGTGAGTTCAGTTCCAGACCACTGCTATAAAGAGAATATCAAAATAAAGCAAATAACATGAATTTTTTGATTTCCCAGTTCATACAAAATTTATGTTTACACTGTACTGTAGTCTATTAAGTGTGCAATAGCATTATGTCTAAAAGAATAATGTAGATATCTTAATTTAAAAATACTTTATTGCTGGGTGGAAAAAAAGTGGTGTAGATGAAAGATGCTCTGTTCATCCCTCTGGTGACCAAATCAAAGTTGTGACGAAAACAAGGCGCAAACAGCAAGGAAAAATCACCTGGGATCTAGATGAACAAGCCATACAACTAAGCCATAAATCTAAGAAATCACCCTGCAATGGCAAAAGGTAGGATGGGGTGAGAACACGGGGCAGCCTGGTCTCCAGAGGCTGAGATGCAGGCAGCGGCAGCGGCAGAAGCCTCTTAAAGGAGCCATGTTGACAAGTGGACTTACGCGGTGATGGACCTGCTTGCTCTGAGCACTAGTGCCTGTTTGACTGTGCAGAGAGCACTAGGGACTTACAGGGGAACACTCAGTTGTTGGAGTGAGGGCCTAGGTGAGACACATTCTGTACAGAAGTGCCTGCAGTATTCATTGTTCCTCTGTTGAGCCCTTCCCTCTCCCAGTGTGTGGACTCAGCATTGCCATAGTGGAGATGTCATCAAACTGATAACAGAGGTTGCTCCTCCCAGAGGATTCCCCGAAACTCCACCTCTCCCAACTTGCAGCCCCACCCAAGCCACATCCAGGTGTGTCTTCAGCGAGTCAGGTGCTCCTAGCTGCGCAGTGCCAAGACTCACTGGTGGCAGCTGGCCTCGGTTTCTGGTGTGGCCTTTTGAGGCAACTATAAACACAGCAACTGTGGATTGCTTGCTGAATCTTAACAGGTGGCCCCAGAGGGACACAGGCAGGGGCTAAACTTGGCCTCCAGCCGAGCTCCTCTCAGGACTGTGCCACTGGACACCTACTACACAAATCCTCACTAATAAGACCGGGAGACTTAGGAGCTTTGCTTAGTCCATTGAAACAGACACAGAAAGGCAGCCAAAATGGGAAGACAAAGAAGCAGAAACCACATGAGAGAACAGAACAGAGATCCAGGAATAATGGAGTCAAGCAATCTCACAGATTCAGAGTTCAAAACACTGGTTATAAAGATGCTCGATGAACTTATGGGAAGTGTAGATGAATTCAGTGAGAACTTCAACAAAGAGATAAAAAACATAAAAATGGAAAGGGAAATTAAAAAGAGAACCAGTCAGAAATGAAGAACACATTATCTGATGAAGAGTATAGTAGATGGAATCAACAGAGTGGATAAAGAAGAGAATCAAACCACCAATACAGAAAATGGGGAAGCCAAGGACACTCAATCAGAATGGCAAGAAAAAGGAAGCCAAGAGTATAATAATAATAACTTAAGGAGCCCATGGGACACTATTAAATGTAAAAATATCCTTGTCATAGAGGTACCTGAAGGAAAACAAGACGTTGAAGAGCTATTTGAAGACATAATGTTGGAATACTTTCCTCACCTGGTGAAGGGAATAGACATAAAACCCTAGAAAGCTCAGAGAGTCCTAAAAACCAGGAACCCAAAGAGGCCCATACCAAGACACATCATAATTAAAATGCCAAAGATTAAATAGAAAGAGAGAATCTTAAAAGCAGCAAGAGAAAAGCAGTTAGTTACCCACAGAGGTGCACCCATAAGACTGGCAGCTGATTTCTCAAAAGAAACTATGCAGGACAGAAGGGCTTGGCAAAAAATGTTTGATGTAATGAAAACCCAGGATCTACGACCAAGAATCCTTTATCCAGCCAGCAAAGCTATCATTTAGAGTTGAAGGACAGATAAAAAAGCTTCCCAGATAAAAATAAACTAAAAGAATTTATTAACACCAAGCCAATATTACAGGGAATGTTGGAGGGACTTCTTTAAAAAGAAAAAACCATGTATCAAAAACAAGAATCAAGAATGGTAATAACTACATTCCTATCAACAAGTATCTCACATAGAAAAGAATTAAGTGCTCCAACCAAAAGATAGGGTGGCTGAATGGATAAGAAAACAAGACCCCTACATATGCTGCGTACAAGAGACTCACTTCAGATTAAAAGACGCACAGACTAAAAGGACCGGGATGGAAAAAGATATTGCCTTGATGGACCTAGAGGGTATTGTGCTGAGTGAAATGGGTTGGGTATAGAAAGACAAATATCTCATGATTTCATGTACATGTGGAATCTAAAGAACAAAATCAATGATAACAACAACAACAACAACAACAACAAAAAACCAGAAATAAACTCATAGATACAGAGAATATTGTGAAAGCAATATAGTAGGAGGGTTGGTTGGAGGGCAGCAGAAAGAAGGCAAAGGGGTTAAGAGGTACAAAGAGATATGGAGATGTAGACTGTAGCATGGGGAAGATGATTAATACTGTTGTAATAAATACGTAAGGGGGAGGAGGGGTACTAGATTTTGGGGTGATCCAAGTTACATGGATCTCTGACCACTATGCTATACAACTGAAATTGGTATATTATTATATGTCAACTATAATTGAAAGAAAAACTCTTTGAATTGTACAATGTAAATATGAGTAACTAATTGTCTATTATGTTTTAATAAAGCCAAGAAAAATACGTAGAAACTGAAATAGTGATATTCTGGTAAATGTTTACAAGCAAATCTAGGGTGCAAAGAAAAATCCTGATTTATAATGATTTCTGGAGGTAAGTCCTCCTATCATAACTGGTTTCCAGCTACCAACATGATTTGACAAAAAGAAAATTTTTAATCCTCATCTCAAACACCATATAACAAAATTAATTGTATGAGCATTAACACATCAAATGTAAGAACCTATTATAAAGCTACAGTAATGAAAACAGTGTGATACTGATGTAAAGAGAGACATATCGACCAATGGAGTACAATAGCCAAAATGTGGAAGCCACCCAAGTGCCCATCAATGGATGAATAGATAAACAACATGTGGCATATATACCCAATGGAATATTATTCAGCCTTAACACACGCTACGCAACATGAATAAACCTTGAGGACATTATGCTACCTGAAATAGGTTAATCCAAAGGGATAAATACTATTTGATTCCACTTATATAAGGTACCAAGAGTAGTCAAATTTAGAGACAGAAAGTAGAATGGTGGGTGCCGGTGGCTGGGGTATGAGGAATGAAGAGTTAGTGTTTAACAGATACAGAGTTTGAGTTTTTCAAAATGAAGAGTTCTAGAGATGGATGGTAGTGATGATTGCACAACAGTGTGAATGTACTTAATGTAATAGCACAATACACTTAAAAATAGAGTGGTAAATGTTATGCTATGTGTATTTTATCAGAATTAAATATTTTTAATGTAAGAAAAAAATAAAAAGCATTCATATTAATACTAAAAAAAGAAATGATAAGAGCACCCATACCCAAATCTTGAAGAGCTTAAACTTTAAAGGTCAACTAGAGGAGGATTTGGCAAGAAGACAGAGAAATGGACAAAGAGATAAGTAAAAATTGGGCAGTGCCGTGCCTCAAAGACCAAAGAAAGAGGTATCAGGGAAAGAGTGTGATTCTCTGTACATGCAGGTGTTATGCAAGTTCCATGTCAACATATCTTTTTCCTTTTATCTCTTTTTTGAAATACGTTTGTACTTCCTCTCTGTATCTTTCTCTAATTTCCTTATTTCTCTTCTCATTTTTGTTTCCTTTATGAATTCCTTCCCATGATGTCTTTCTCCCTTAACTATAAAAAGGAACTGAATATTTTGCTTGTTATTATTAAATATTTGTGTTCATTGTATTGGTTAAAATAAGTAAGAAATGGATTCTTTTATATTTAAAATTAAATAAACATGAAAATATAAAAACAATTAAGTGTACTGTTGGTCCTTGCTTGATTTTTTTGTTTTCTTCTGTTAATAAGTAGCTCACAATTAATAAAAAAAAAAATTCTCACGTTACTTGAGGAATGGAGCCGCTGTTGAACAAAAATGACATGCTCATTTCTTTAGGATGTTTCTTTTTTAAAAATGCATATTTCGCTTTTTTATTTAAATGTTTTAAACATATCAAAAAATACAGAGAATAATGTAATAAACACTTATACTTACTAGCATGTTACCATATTTGTTTCAGAGATTTTTCTTGAGATATTAAATGTTAAATCCTCTTTGATCATCTCTTATTCTATTCCCATACTCCTTTCCTAGAAATAACTCTTACCCTGAATGCAGTTGTCAACAGCTATGGGGAACCTGAAATTTCACCCCATTTGTATGCTAACAAATTAGCCTATTACTGTTTCTTGGATGCTGGCAGAAGATATGAGACTCCAGAATCAGAAACAAAGGATAATTTATTACTCACAGCAATAGCAGTATCAGTATTTTTGCACCAATATTCTGAGCCTGAGTTCTCACAAGGGAATTCAAAGAGAGCCAGATGACTCTTGCATGGGTTGTATTACAGGAAAGGAGCCCCGAGTTTAGGAACTTGAATCTTTATACTTAGTAATAAGCATAGCTGGCTTTGCCCCAAAAGGAGATGTTATCTCTGTTATCCAAGTCTGTTGACTACATAAACATCCTTCTAAAGATAGTTTGGAACAAAAGGCAGTCAGTGACTCATTTGCAAGACACACAGGCGTATAAAAGGCCAAGTAACTTCACAATCACTATTGAGTATAAACAACTTACTCGTTCATGCGACTCCCTCTGCTTCCTTTGCAATCACATCTGACAAATCCGATATGGCTGATACTGAGAAATTCAATGAGCCAAAATTGAAGAAGACAGAACCACAAGAGAAAAATCCACTGCCTTCAAAAGAAACAATTGAACCGGAGAAGTGAGCAGGAGAATGGTAATGAGGCATACACCATCAATGTGCACTGTACATTCCACAAGCATTGCCTTCTTATTTTACTTCTTTTAGCTGTTTAACTTTGTAAGATGCAAAGAGGTTGGATCAAGTTTAAATGACTGTGCTGTCCCTTTTCCCATCAAAAACTACTGACAGTGAAGGCCACACCTTTCTCTCCCATCTATCTGGCTGGCTGGCAAGAAAGAAAAATAATTTGTGGGTTGGTGAAAGCAGAAGTTGAGTGGGACGACAGTGAAATCTAGAGTAAAAACCAAGGTGGTCCAAAGTATCCTGAAGGTTATAAAATGCTGTATAATCAGAGTGCCATTTTTTTTGTTCAAATGATTTAATTATCGAAATGCACAATTTTTAAACTATGCAAATAAAAACTTTCAAAACCTGAAAAAGAAAGACCAATAGAGACTGTTTCTCAACATTTGGGTAAGACTCAGCTGGACAGTTGGTCCCTGACCCGCCATGGGGTCAGCCAGGATAACTGGGGCTAGGATCAGTTACAAGATGGTTTGCTTACCTGTTGGTACCTCAGGCTCACTGACCTCTCCGCAAGTGGCATCTTATCCTCTAGGGCTTCTCAAAACAAGGTGTTTTCAGGAAATTTGCCAGGCTTTCAAGAGGGAGGAAGCGGAAGCTGTCAGGCCAGTCAAGGGATTTGGTCAGCATCACTTCTGCACTGTTCTGTGGTCAGTGGAGTCACAGAGTCAGCCCACAGTCAACATCATGGAAGAGTAGATTCTTCTCTTAATTTATGAGTGGAAGTTCACACTTCAAAAAAGCGTGGGAGATGACTGCAGCAACTTTAGAGAGTATCCTCAGCCACACTGTGAAACAATGTTTGCTCTTTGTTGATTCCCATGGTCTTGGGATCAAAAGATCTTCAACTAGAAATACTAGAGTTTTTTTCTTTAATTTCTACTTTAGTTTCTTTATATTTCTACTTTACTTTCCTTTGAAATTAGAAAAGTCATGTATGCTCCTGTTAACAGGTGAACTACCAAAAGATATATATTTTTAAGTTAATAAAATCTCTCCTGCACCTATTTGATTTCATTTACCTGGCATAATCAATGTATCCTTCTGCATATTTGTGCACATCTGTACAAACACGGACAGACACAGTTGCCCATGCAGACACTCACTGGGTGATATTTTTAGAAAAGTAGGGTAATAGTATTCATCTTACTCTGCAACTTGCTAGTCATTTACTAGACCATGAGCATCCCTCCAGGCATATATCAAACTGATTTGGTTAAAGACTATATAATAGTTCATGTTTGGATGCAACTATAATTTACTCAACAATTACTTTTGTAACAGAGATTTTCATAGTTCATCAATATCCTGCTATTCTTCTGGGCAAACATGCTTTCAAGTTTAGTACCACCAACAGCCTCACTTCCAGGCCAAAGCATTGTACTGATGGTGTGAGTCCTTGCAGCCTGCTCTCCTACTAGGGGAAGTTTGAACACACCCTAAGAGGCACCCTCAAGCTGGCTTCCTGAGTGATCATGATGAGCACAACTCTCCTACAGTCTTGCCTTGTGCATGTTGTGTGAGCAACAAATAAACTTTTACTGTTTTAAGCCCTTGAGTGTTTTTTTAACACATAACTTTTATTGCATCTTTAATATCACAGTAAGTCTGAGGAATCATTTGACATCTTGGTGTTTCTGTAGCTGGACAACTTAGACTTTATTCATCAGCCTGCTGAACTGTTTCTTTTTCAGAAACATAGATACCAGCCAAAAATTTTCTGTTTTTAACCGTTGAGGCTTGTTGAATCACTTTGATACAACTTCAATGTTGTTTCCTTCAAGAATTAACTCATCTTTCTGGACTTGAGATACTGAACAAGCAACACCTGACCTCATTTGAACCCTGCGGATGTATTTGTCATCCAAGAAATTTCAATTTTCAACAAGAGAACCATTCTTCTGAATAACTACATTGATGGAGAAGAAGTGAGCATACACAGACCTCATCTTGTAACTGAAGCCCAGTGTAACACCCTCGATCATGTCCTGTACATGACTACGGATAGTGCGAACAGCAGCAAGTTCCTTTCTATTTCTCCACCATTTGTCAACCTGGAGCCGCTTCTTTTTCTTTCCAAAGAGACTGAATTCTACCTTGATGTGATTAAAGTCCCTCTGCAGGGTGCCTCTGGGGCCCTTCACAATAACTGAGCCTCCCTTCAGAGTGATATCTACATTTTCTGGAATGTCAGCAGTCTGATTGCTGAGAATAGTCTTCATCCTCACAGTAGATGCAGCAATAGTAGGAGAGCCATTGAGTTTTTAAGCTAAATCAATGTTTATTTGTGGAAATTGGATAAACTAACATCTTAAAGTGTACAGCCCTATTAGTGGACATTAGGTTATTTGGAGGTTTTTGCTGCTGCAAACAATGCTGTGATAAACTTCCTCAATATAGATGTATCTATACATGCTGGTAATTTCATTTTTATGGAATAGATTCACAAAGCTTGATTGTTGGGTCAAAGGATTTTAATTTTTAATAGATATTTTTAGATCACATTCTCCAAAAGTTTTAATAGTTCAAACTCCTAAAAGCAAAGTAAAGATGTTTCTCATTCATCTTAATTTTTGTCAATTTGATGAGTAAAAAAAAAAAAATGATGTCATTATTGCTTTAATTTGCATTTCCCACACCAATTTCCAGCAATTCACACACACAAGCAATGTAGGAATGCATGACATTTCAATTTTTCAATCTGATGGGTTAAAAAAAGGTAATTCATTATTGTTTTCATTTGCATTTTCTCAACCAATATACAGATGTCTATTAGCCATCTAAAGTTTTCATTTTGTGAAATGTCTGTTTATGTTCTTTCATCCATTTTTCTCTTGGATTGTCTTTCCTGATCAATTTATAGAACTTGGTGTGCTAGAAATATCACGTTGTAAACATTTTTACCCAACATACTGCCTGTCTCTTGTCTTTGCTTATGATATCTTTTTACAGTTCAATATGTCAAATTTATGTGTGAAAATACATCTGTTGAGAAGATGGAAAAGTTCTGGGGATGGATGATGGTCATAATTGCACAACAGTGTGAATGTACTTGATGTCACTGAGTTGTATACATAAAAATGGTAAAATGGTAAATTATATATATATATTTTGGTATGTTTTACCACAATAAAAAGAAATTTATCTGACTTTTCCTTATAGTTTCTGGGTTTCCTTTTCAGCTTAGGAAGTTCTCTCCTATCTCAAGTTATAGATATAGTCTCCTAAATTTCTTTTATTTTTTTACATAAAAACTTAAATCCATCTGAAATTTATTTGTGAATATGATATGAGCTAGTGTTTCTCCAGCTATTTAGTTAATTAATTATACCATCTTGATGTTTCTCTTTTATTTTCATTACTATATCTATTTTCCAGCTTCATTTTTCTTTAATAATTAGAAAGTCCTGTCGCATGTTTTCTACCAAAGTCAAGAAGTTATTTTCCCTGAGCAAACTATGAGATTTATATAATTGATGAGATTTCTAATTACTCTTCTTAGGGAAATAAATAAACAGATGCATATGTTGAGGCTCAAATTATTCACTTTGACTAATCTACAACAATCACAAATCGTTCAACTATCCAGTTTAATTTGTGTATTGTAGACATGATCTAACCATTCTTGAATATTAGCTTCAAGTTTTTATTTTCTCCATTATATTAATAAAACAAGATTAAAATTAAAATAATACTTCAAATTGTAGATATATATCAGCTATAGCTGTGTCCTGTATTTATCTTTTCTACAAGTGTTACTGCTGATGAGTTATAATTGCTTGTGAGCATTTTCAGTGGACAGAGCTAGAAATATGCAAGCTAATATTTCTGGTTTAAATTTAACTTCAATGAGACTTTAATACTTTGATTCATCTTTGAATTATAACATTACTTTTATCTTCTACTAAAAATCTTGGTTGCTAACAACCTTAATCTAATTACTCATTTGCTTTATCCTGATATATATGTATATACATTGAAATTTAAAAATAGACATCTTAAATACATAAATATAAATTTATGTTATACATTTTATGTACTATATAAAATAGTTTACTATATATGTATATATAAATAATGGTTTTCAAAATAATAATCTCATATTACTATGAACAATAAGACTACTGAATGAAGTTGAAGATATCTTTGTAGCGCTACCTCTATTTAGAAGATTTTCTATAAGAATGTGTAGTGTAAATACTGTGTTCTCAAGTCTCTTAAAATAACTCTTTTTTCTGGGTGGACATGTCACCAACAAGGTTAGTTCATTTGAGTTTATTTTTAATTTTTAGGGATTGTTTTGATTTTTAAAAATATATAAGGTATTTACATGGCCCCAAAGTCAAAACTGTATCGTACGTTCTACTCTGAGAAGTCTCAGTTTCATTCTGTCCTGTCCTTTCCCTGCAGTGTTTGGGTTACCCTCTTGACATTCCTTCTTACAAATACGAGCAAGTTTATATGTACATATTCAAGTTTCCCTACCTTTCTTCCACAGTGAGCATATCGTGTATACTGTTCTGCATTTCATTTTTATCCACTTCACCATAGACCCTGCTGCTCCCTTTGTATCTGTGCATTATGAGCCCCAGCCTGTCCACTGTGTGGGTGGACCCTGGTGTACTGAGCCAGGCCCCCGTGATGGACATTTTTCACAATTACAAATAATAATCACAACGAACAACCTTGTACCTGAATTATTTTGGATGGGTTTTTACCTGTGTGCCTTTAGAATTGATTCCTAGAATTTAATTCTATTAACATCAGATTTAGGGACAATGTTTAATAGCTAAAAGAACCATGAAATTTAGTTTTAGACTAAAACAATCTTAAACATTTTCTCAGCCCTTTCACTCCAGTCCTGCCTGATGGCATGCACAATTTCCCAGGTCCTGGCTGGGTCTGGGTCCAGCGCCCCTGCACCTGACGACCACGGTGGAAATAGTCTTTGATTCCTGAGCCATCAACAACAGTACTGGGAACATAACAGAACCTAAAACTTGTTTATCAAGCTGTGGCAAATCCCAAAGGAAATGATAAGGACTTGGGTAGAGGCCTTTGTTTTGTTTGCTAAGATTTTCTCAGAAATGGCTGGCGAGTAGTTGAGTGGGTAATGTGATTATGTATGAAGGGGTGTTTTAAAGCTAAGATCTAAGATGGGCCACCAAGAGAAACTTGTTGCAGGGTTGGGTCCAGGGCCTAAGGGCTGGGTGCATATTTTCTGCCCAGGCTGCATCTCCCCGGTCTCCAGGCCTCAGTTTCTGGCCTGTAAGAGGACTAGTCAGGCCTCAGCTCCATCATTCAACAGGGATTTATTAACCAACTACTTGTACCATACTCTGTGAACACAAAAATAGATACCAATGTCTCTGCCCTGGAGGAGCTGCCTTATAGAAACAGAGACAATCCAGGGACTAGGGAAATTTTAAGACAGCATGACAAGGCCTGTACCGGCGATCAGGTGGGCATGGGACCCCTGAGAATCCCAGAAGACAATGGTCTGCAGCAGTAGTCTTTTTCCATCCTAAGTCTCTGTGGATGTGCAATCTTACCAACTGGCCTGGAAGAGGAACACTCCCCACAGCTGATTCACGCTCCTAGGACTGCTGGTGCAGCCACTCTCCCAGCTCTTCTCAGCCTTTCTTCCCCACTTGCCATCCTGTAGTCCTGGGATGGTAGGATAGAGGGCAATGACTCCTCATGAAGACTTAGACTCACCTGCACTAGCTGTCACATGAGGAATAGCTGAGTGCATAACCTGCCACCTGTTAGCTCTTGGCCCAGGACTGATGGACTCTCTGTATGTGGCATCCACAGAGTAGCCGTGGCTGTCAATGGCCTAGGGCTGGTCCTCATGTTTCTGTGAATACCAAACACATTCTAGGCCTTAGAGGGTAGCATGAGCTGCCACACCTAGAGCCCCAGGTAAGGGCCAGCTGACTCACTTCTACTTGCTGCTCCTTTTGTCTGCACTTGTGCATCAGGGTTGACTCCAAAGCCTTTTGCTCTACTGACTCTCAATTCTTCCCAAGCCCATAGCAGCCCTCACTACCTAAGAAATAGAGAGATCACTGATCGTGGCCTAAAAACAAAGCTGCTCAATCCTAGGGGAAATTTATGCCAACAAGTCCACCTAAAAACACTAATAGCAAATATAAACATACCTCATTTTATTGTGCTTCACTTTATTGCACTTTGCAGACATTGTATTTTCATCAACATTGAGGCAAGACCCTCCATCATGAAAGAGACCACAGCTCACCAAAGGTTCAGATGATGGTTAGTATTTTTTAGCAATAAAGTATTTTTTCATCTTTATTGAAATATAATAGACAATTTCTTGCTTGTATTTACGTTGTATAATTCAATGAGGGTTTTTTTCACTTACTGTTGGCATATAATAATATACCAGTTTCACTTGTATAGCATAGTGATCAGAGATCCACATGACTTGCAAAGTGATCACCCTACTAAGTCTAGTACCCCACTTCCCCCTTACATATTTATTACATTATTAACCATCTTCCATGCTACACTCTACGTCTCCATATTTATTCTGCAACTATCCATTTGTACTTCTTAATCCCGTGCTTTTCTTTTTGTCTCCCAAACCCCCTCCTATCTAGTATCACTCTAAATATTCTCTGTATCTATGAGTTTATTTCTGGTTTTTTGTTGTTGTTGTTGTTGTTATCATTGATTTTGTTCTTTAGATTCCACATGTACATGAAATCATGAGATATTTGTCTTTCTATACCCAACCCATTTCACTCAGCACAATACCCTCTAGGTCCATCAAGGCAATATCTTTTTCCATCCCGGTCCTTTTAGTCTGTGCGTCTTTTAATCTGAAGTGAGTCTCTTGTACGCAGCATATGTAGGGGTCTTGTTTTCTTATCCATTCAGCCACCCTATCTTTTGGTTGGAGCACTTAATTCTTTTCTATGTGAGATACTTGTTGATAGGAATGTAGTTATTACCATTCTTGATTCTTGTTTTTGATACATGGTTTTTTCTTTTTAAAGAAGTCCCTCCAACATTCCCTGTAATATTGGCTTGGTGTTAATAAATTCTTTTAGTTTATTTTTATCTGGGAAGCTTTTTTATCTGTCCTTCAACTCTAAATGATAGCTTTGCTGGCTGGATAAAGGATTCTTGGTCGTAGATCCTGGGTTTTCATTACATCAAACATTTTTTGCCAAGCCCTTCTGTCCTGCATAGTTTCTTTTGAGAAATCAGCTGCCAGTCTTATGGGTGCACCTCTGTGGGTAACTAACTGCTTTTCTCTTGCTGCTTTTAAGATTCTCTCTTTCTATTTAATCTTTGGCATTTTAATTATGATGTGTCTTGGTATGGGCCTCTTTGGGTTCCTGGTTTTTAGGACTCTCTGAGCTTTCTAGGGTTTTATGTCTATTCCCTTCACCAGGTGAGGAAAGTATTCCAACATTATGTCTTCAAATAGCTCTTCAACGTCTTGTTTTCCTTCAGGTACCTCTATGACAAGGATATTTTTACATTTAATAGTGTCCCATGGGCTCCTTAAGTTATTATTATTATACTCTTGGCTTCCTTTTTCTTGCCATTCTGATTGAGTGTCCTTGGCTTCCCCATTTTCTGTATTGGTGGTTTGATTCTCTTCTTTATCCACTCTGTTGATTCCATCTACTATACTCTTCATCAGATAATGTGTTCTTCATTTCTGACTGGTTCTCTTTTTAATTTCCCTTTCCATTTTTATGTTTTTTATCTCTTTGTTGAAGTTCTCACTGAATTCATCTACACTTCCCATAAGTTCATCGAGCATCTTTATAACCAGTGTTTTGAACTCTGAATCTGTGAGATTGCTTGACTCCATTATTCCTGGATCTCTGTTCTGTTCTCTCATGTGGTTTCTGCTTCTTTGTCTTCCCATTTTGGCTGCCTTTCTGTGTCTGTTTCAATGGACTAAGCAAAGCTCCTAAGTCTCCCGGTCTTATTAGTGAGGATTTGTGTAGTAGGTGTCCAGTGGCACAGTCCTGAGAGGAGCTCGGCTGGAGGCCAAGTTTAGCCCCTGCCTGTGTCCCTCTGGGGCCACCTGTTAAGATTCAGCAAGCAATCCACAGTTGCTGTGTTTATAGTTGCCTCAAAAGGCCACACCAGAAACCGAGGCCAGCTGCCACCAGTGAGTCTTGGCACTGCGCAGCTAGGAGCACCTGACTCGCTGAAGACACACCTGGATGTGGCTAGGGTGGGGCTGCAAGTTGTGGAAGGCGGAGTTTCAAGGAATCCTCTGGGCAGAGGAACTTCTGTTATCCAGTCTGATGACGTCTCAGCTATGGTGGTGCTGTGTTCGTGCACTAGGATGGGTGAGGGCTCAACAGAGGAACAGTGGCTACCATTGGCACTTCTGTCTGGGAGAGATCCTCAACTCAGCCCTTACTCCAACAACTGTGTCCTTCTGTAAGTCCCTGGTGCCCCCCTAAGCTATGGACTCAGCACTGGGCCTCAGATGGAGCAGATCCATCACTGGGAAAGTTTTCTTGCAGACATGGCCCGTTTAAGAGGTATCTGCAGCTGCTGGCTGCTGCCATAGCCTCTGTCCCATTCAGCCACTGGGGACGGGGCAGCCTCACATCTTTGTTCCTTCCTACTTCTACCATGGCAGGTTGATTAATTTTTACTCTCCCTAGTTGTAGTGCTTTTGTTTATCTAGATTCCAGGTGACTTTCTTGGTTGTTTGCTCCGAGTTTCTGTCACAACATTGATTTGGTTGCAAGAGGGATAAACAATGCCTCTATCATCTACGCCCCTTTCTTCCCCCTCTCAGTTATATATATATATATATATTATATATATATATAGTTATATATATGTATATATAGTTATATATATAGTTATATATGTATATATAGTTATATATATAACTATATATGTATGTATATATATTTTTTGTTTCATCAAACATTTTATTTTATTACTTTTAAAAATTGTATTTATTTATTATTTATGGCGACATTGGTTAACAAAATCCAATAAGTTTCATCTGTACACTTTAAAACTAAGGCACATATATATTTATACTGTGTGTTCACCTCTCATAGTTTGATTTCCTTCCGTCACCACAAATTGGACCCCCTTCACTCCGTCAACCCCCCCTCCCATCCCCTACCCTCTGGTAACCACTAGTCTATAGTACATGTTCCTGAGTCTCTGTTTGTTTGTCCTGTTCCTTTGTTGCTTTTAGGTTTATATCCCACATATAAGTGATATCATGTGATTTCCAACTTTTATTGTATGGCTTATTTTGCTTAGCATGATTATCTCAAGGTCCGTCCATGATGTTGCAAATGGCAGTATTTCATCTCTTCTTATGGCTGAGTAATATTCCATTGTATATATGTACCACAGCTTCTTTAGCCAATCATCTATTGTAGGACACTTCAGTTGCTTTCATGTCCTGGCCACTGTGAAAAATGCTGCTATGAACATCAGTGTTCAAATATCTTTTCGAATATGGTTTTCAAGTCTTTGGGGTGAATACCCAGCAGAGGGATTGCTGGATCATATAGTAGATCAATTCTTAGTTTTTTGAGGGAGCTCCATACTGTTTTCCATAGTGGCTGTACCAATTTGCAGTCCCACCAGCAGTGTATAAGGGTTTTTATTTTTCTACATCCTCTCAAGCATTTGCTGTTACTTGTCCAGTTGATTATAGCTATTCTAACAGGTGTGAGATGATATCTTATTGTGGATTTGATTTGCATTTCCCTAATAGCTAGCGATGTGGAGCATCTTTTCAAATATTTGTTGACCATTTCTATGTCCTCTAGGGAGAAGTGTCTGTTCAGATCCTCTGCCCATTTTTTTGATTGGATCATTTTTGTTGTTGTTGTTGTTGTTGTTGTTGTTGTTGTTATTGAGTTGTATGAGTTCTTTGTATATTTTGGATATTATGCCCTTATCGAAGGCATTGCTTGTAAGCATATTTTTGCATTTGGATGGCTGTCTCTTTACCTTGTTGACAATTTATTTTATTTTTTATTTTTATTTTTTTGCTGTGTAGAAGCTTTTTAGTTTGATGTAGTCCCACTCATTTATTTTAGTTTTTACTTCCCTTGCTTTTGAGCTCAAATTCACAAAATCCTCTTTAAGTCCAAGGTCCTTGAGTTTAGTTTCTATGTTTTCTTCTATGCATTTTATTATTTTGGGTCTTATATTCAGGTTCTTAATTCATTTTGAGTTAATTTTGGTGTGTGGTGATAGACAACAATTCTTTTGCAGGTGGCTTTCTGGTTTTCCCAGCACCATTTATTGAAGAGGCTTTCCTTTCCCCACTGTATGTTTTTAGCTTTTTTTGTCAAAAATTATTTGCCCATATAAATATGGATTTACTTCTGGACTCTCGATTCTGTTCCACTGATCTGTGTGTCTATTTTTCTGCCAATATCATGTTGTTTTGGTTACTGTAGCTTTGTAGTATAATTTGAAGTAAGGCAGAGTGATGCCTCTAGCTTCATTCTTTTTTCTTAGGATAGTTTGACTTCTTTGTTTTCTATTTGGATGTTTTTTATATCTTTCTCTTGCATGATTGCACTCGCTAGGACTTCCAATGTTATAACAGTATCGATAGTGGACAACATTGCCTTGTTTCTGATCTCAGAGGGAAGGTTTTTAGTTTTTCACCATTAAGTATAATGTTGGCTAAGGGTTTGTCATAGATGGCCTTTATTATGTTAAGGTATATCGATTTTGTGAAGTGTTTTGATCATAAATGGATGCTGTATCTTGTCGAAGGCTTTTTCTGCATCTCTTGATATGGTCATATGATTCTTATTTTTTAATTTGTTTCTGTGGTGTATCACAGTAATAGACTTTGCTTGCATATGTTGAAGCATCCCTGTGCCCCTGGGATGAAGCCCACTTGATTGTAGTGTAGAATCCTTTCAATATGTTGCTGTATTTGGTTCACTAGTATCTTATTTAGAATTTTTGCATCTGTGTTCATGAAAGATATTGGTCTGTAGTTTTCTTTTTTTGTGTTATCTTTACCAGGTTTAGGTATCAGGGTAATATTGGCCTCATAAAATGAATTGAGAAGTGTTGCCTCCTCTTTGATTTTTTGGAAGAGTTTGAGGAAAATAGGTATTACATCTTCTTTGAATGGTAGAATTCACTAGTGAAGCTACCTGTTCCTGGACTTTGACTTTTGAGTAGGTTTTTGATGATTGTTTCAATTTCCATACTGCTGATCGGTCTATTTAGAGTTTTTAGTTCTTCTTGATCAGTCTAGGAAGGTTGTATCTTTCTAACTACTGGTCTATTTCTTCTAGGTTATTAAATTTGGTGTTATATTCTTTTTCATAGTATTCTTGTATGATTCTTTGTAATTCTGTGGTGCTGTAATTTTCCCTCTTTCATCCCTGATTTTGTTTATTTGTGTCCTTTCTCTTTTTTCTTTAGTGAGTCTAGCCGAGAGTTTGTAAATTTTATTAAACTTCTCAAAGAACCAGCTCTTTGCTGCATTTGTTTTTTCTATTGTTTTTGTTGTTGTTGTTGTTTTCAATTTCATTTAATTCTGCTCTAATTTTGATTATTTCTTTCCTTCTTCTGATTTTAGGCTTCATTTGTCCTTCCTTTTCTATTTTTTATGATGAAGCTTTAGGTTATTTGGGCTCGTTCTTGTTTTTTGAGATAGGCATGTAACGATATGAACTTTCCTTTTATGACCACTTTTGCCATGTCCCAAAAGTTTTGATATGCTGTACTATTGTTATCATCAGTTTCTATGTATCCTTCGATTTCTCTTTTTATTTCTTCTCTGACCCAGTCATTCTTCAATAGCATGTTGTTTAATCTCCATGTATTTATGGTTCTTCCTGCTTTTTTTTTTTTGCAGTCAATCTCTAGTTTCAAAGCATTATGATCAAATAATATGGTTGGTATGATTTCAGCCCTCTTCTATTTGTTGAGGTTATCTCTGTGTCCCAATATGTGGTCAATTCTTGAGAATGTTCTATGTGCACTAGAGAAGAATGTATAATCAGTTGTTTTGAGACTGAAGGCTCTGTAAATGTCAATTATGTCCAGTTGGTCTAATGTGTCAGTTAAGGATGTTATTTCCTTATTGATTTTCTGTTCGGATGATCTGTCCATAACTGACAGTGTGGTATTTAGGTCCCCTACTATGATAGTGTTTTGGTTTTTTTTCCCCTTTTGTTCTGTTAGTAATTGCTTTACATATTTCAGGGCTCCCTGATTGGGAACATAGATATTAATAACTGTTATGTCTTCTTGGTGCATGATTCCCTTTATCATTATGAACTGTCTCTCAGTATCTTTCTTTACCTTTTTTATTTTGAAGTCTATTTTATCTGATATTAGTACCGCTACTCCCACTTTTCTCTGAATGCCATTTGCTTGAAATATCGTTTCTACCCTTTCACTTTGAGTTTGTATTTGTCTTTGAAACTAAGATGTGTCTCCTAGAGGTAGCATATAGTTGGGTTTTGTTTTTTGATCCATTCTGCAACTCTGAGCCTTTTTACTGGTGAGTTCAGTTCATTACTATTTAGGGTGATTATTGAAATATGAGGTCTTCTTATAGCCCTTTTATCTTTTGCTTTCTGGTACCTTGGTGTTTTCTTCACTTCCTTGTGCTTGTGTTTCTGTTTACTTTATTTTGGTTGGCTTTTGTGGGTTTTCCTTCTGATCCTTCTTGTTTATGTTATATACTTCAGTTCTAAATCTTTAGTGTGTGGTTACCATTATGAATATGAAAAGGATAATTATATATATATAAATATATATATATATTTTCTTCTGTGTGTTTCTTATCTCCATTCCCCTTTATGAATTTGAATCTTTGAATCTTCCTCTTTTCAGTCATCGTTGTTTCAATTTGTCTCTATGTATGCTGAACATTCATTACTATCTTGCTATAGCAATTCTCTTCTTATTGTTTAAGGTTATAATGCTCTGTTCTTAGAAAGGGTTGCAATCCTCTGCTTTTATTTACCTGATAGTCACCTTACTTCTAATTATGTCTTTTTTTTTTT
>NW_024340849.1:50524918-50544997 GCF_902729225.1 Pteropus medius
CTTTTTGGCTTGTAAGGTTTGTGCTGAGAAGTCTGACAATAATCTAATGGGTTTTTCTTTATAAGTTACTGTTTTCTTCTCTCTCGCTGCCCTGAGAATTTTGTCTTTGTCATTGATTTTTGATAATTTTAACACAATGTGTCTTGGTTATGGCCTTTTTGGGTTGAGATAATTGGGTGTTCTGTTGACTTCTCGAATTCCAAGCTCCAGTTCATTCCTTAGATTTAGGAAATTCTCGTCAACTATTTGTCTAAAAAATGCTTTCTAGTCTCTGCTCCTTTTCCTCACCTTCGATAATGCCTACTATTCTTATGTTTCCTCTTCTGATGGTATCAGTTGGTTCTTGTATTTTTCTTCCATTATTTTTCATTCTTCGGTTTCTCTCTTCTTCATTATGATTTATTTCTAGATTTCTGTCTTCAATATCACTGATCCTTTCCTCCATTTGGTCAATTCTATTTCCCAACCTTGCTATTTCATTTTTCAACTCTTGCAGTGCGTTTTTATCTCCAGAAGATCTAGTCTGTTCTTTTTGAGAATTTCAATCTCCTTGCTCTGCTCATCTAGCTGTTCTTGCAATTCCTGAAATTGTTGATATGACTTGTTCCAGAACTCACTGAGTTTTATCAGAAGTACCATCCTGAATTCTCTGTCATTTAAGTTGCATATTTCTATGTCTGCAAGCTTATTTTCTGGAGATTTTTCTCTTTCTTTCTGAGATGCCTTGTCACCTTGGTTGTTCATGGTGTTTAATGTACTATTTCTCTGCTTGGGCATTAATAGAAGTGTATTCAGCTTTTTTTCCAGAAAGAAGATTTATTATATAAAGGCCTCTCTTTAGCCTGTTGCAAAGAATGCGCTTTTCTTTTGGTTTCCAGTAGGTGGCGTCTAAGCCTCTTGGATCCCTGCTTTACATAAAGTTTTAAAAATGCCTTTTTTTCTTACAGACGTTTCATCGCGCTCACTATCCTCTGTCTCAATCCCTGTCAGTGTTAGTGACAGTTGCAGTAGCGTTTGCTCAGATTCTCTTGGGGTTCCATGGTGTTCAGTGTCGAAGGGTATGGGAGGAGGGGTCTCCTGGGTTGGCCATTAGGGACTGCGGCTCAGCCTCGGTTTTGCAACCAGGGTTGGTAAAAATCAACTGTTGTTTCTCTGCCATCCTGCTTTTCTGCTCTCTGCCCTGATGACTGGGCCCTGTCGCTGGCCACCATGGATCTCACAGCACTCCCACGCAAGGTGTTTCAGGGAACTCGGCGCACCTACTCCCATCCTCCTCATCCTACAGGGAGCTCTGGTGGCTGTGAGAGGCAGCTTCTTTATTTCTCCAAGTCCACCGCCCGACACCTGGGGTTCTGACCTGTGGTAGCTCTTATGCGCAGATCCCACACTCAGACGTGCTGGTGTGCAGCTTATTGTTGTTTCAAGGGGAGAGATCTGGGAACGTCTCTCACTTTGCCATATTTCTCCAAAACTCTCCTTCTTTATTTTTAATTTCTCTTGAATTTTACTAAAAGTACCTTATACTGAAAATTTCTTATTTTTGAGTATTTGTCTTTCAGCTGTAGCACATATCCGTATATGAATAGCACATATTATAAAATAATTCAAGAAGGATTTTGGGGACTATTTTTCCTGTGCCCTTGCGTGATATATAAATGACAACTCAGAGAGTATATCTATGTGCAGGCCCTTTAAGAGAAACACATGGGACTTCAGCTACCCTTTGTCTCACTTAGTCACAATCTGTGCTGGTTTTCATAGCTGAAGCGGTGGGTACTTCTATTCCTAGCACTTGAACTCTGGCCCATGGAACTTCATGTGGGGAGGGGACCTCTCACTCCTCGGGGGACCTCTGAAGCTGAGCAATTTCTCCTAATTTTTAATGGCACACATGGGTATGGGCCCAGCACTTTCTCCAACTCTACCTTTCCTATCAGTCTTGATGTGGCTTCATATGTATATCTTTATTTATAGGACTTCTGTTCAGCTAGACTTCAGGCAGTTCTCATTGATGGTTGTTCTGTTGTTTAGTTTTAATTTTGACACAGTTGTGGGAGGAGGCAAGGACAGCATTAACTTATTCCGCCATCTTGCCCAGAAGCCCATCCATTTTAAAACAGAAAGATATGTAGCAAATAAGGTAAAATAGTTTCTGTTTTATTTTGCTGGTGATACAGGTGTCATATTATTCTTGTACTTAAATGTTTGAACTATATTGTAATTGAATTAGAAAAATGAAGAAGGGGATTGGAAGCTCTGTGTGTACGGTCTTTGTTGTCCAGTGTCCTTTTTGGCTGTATTGTCGTGTGAACAGGGGTTCATTGCCTTTCTACAGCAGACCCTGATTTCAATATGTAAAGCCTCTCTTAGAATCCATTTGTTGACACCAAAGGAGACACACTTCTCTCCTGCTGGTGTGCTGGTGGTGGTGATGGGCAGTCTGGTGCTGGTGCTCTTCTATAGCACCTGACAGTTTTGGTGCCTCCATCATCATCCTTCCCTCAGCTATTCTTCACATGGCATCCAGGGCAATCCTTTTATAATGGCCTTCAGATATGCTCTGAGTCCTCCAGTGACTTCCCTTCTCTCTTGGAATCTAAACTCAGGTTCTCATTATAATCTTCAAACCCTACAGGATCTGGTCTCCATCATCCTTTCCTCCCTCATCCCTACTTTTCTCTGGATGACTGCATATCTGGCACACACTGGCTTCCTTGCTGCTTCTTGGGCAAGCCATATATGCTCCTATTTCACAGCCTTTGTACGTGGTACCTGGAACTCTTATCCCTACATCCTGGCAGGACCCTCACTTTATTCAGGTCTCTGCTTCTGTGTCACCTCCTCTGAGATCCAGCCTTAACCACTTCTCCAAAAGAAAGTCCTACCACTCTATCCTATTATCTTACTTCAGTTTTCTTCAAGCATCATCTGCACTTTTAGTATATATTTCTTAATATATTTGTTTATTGCTTATGTTTCCTGCTACAATTACAACTCCATAAGGTCAGGGACTTTGCCTGTCTGATTCACTGTTGAATCCTTTAAAACAGTATCTCATATAAAGTTCCATCAATAAATATTTATTGAATAAATGATTGAGAACAGGGCAGAGGAAAGTGTCAGAGAGCTGCACAGTTGGGTACTTTGTTTTTCTGCCTTTAACACTATGCCTCCTTGCTTAATCTGGTGCCTTTTGTCTAGTGCATATAGTACAGAGTGTGACATTTATGGAGAATAACTGATGGTCTCTAAGGAGGGGGCTGGAGGAGGGAGGACTCTTGGCTGCTCAGGGTGGGGAAGAAAATCCATAGTTCAAATCATACTTCTGTTCTCAGGTCACACTTCCCTCAACCCCTCTACTTTTGTTATTTCAGATGCTTCCCAGGTTCTGTGGGGCAAATTGGCTCACTTTATGACCTCTGTATCTCCCCATCTCTGTGGTACTTTTCTAAGCTTCATTCTCCAAAATCAATAGAAATCTGTTTATAGTTGGTCTTGTCTACCATTTTCTTTGATGTTGTGGGTTTGTACCTTTTCTATTCTTTTATTATCATTTCAGCAGGACTTTTGAATGGGGAGTAAATGTACCATGCTTAATTGGAAGCCTAAGACAGTTCCTATCCCACACACTACTTTTTAAGTATGTGACAGGTTGAATCTGATAATTGAAGCAACAGATATGACAACATCAGTGATAAGCCTAACAAAGTAAAATAGCTATTACTAATATTGATGTTATTGGATACACACCTGTGTTTAGCTTAGAGATTACCCTGATGACCTTTTTGTTTTTTGTCTGCTGCACCTATGATGCATAGATAAGTGTTTTTGATCAAACTATTCTTAATTTCTAGTATGTCTGGTAATAAGATCTCCTGTTGGCCTATTTTATGAGGTGGATAGAAAGAAACTTGCGATTTTATTTTAATGAATAAGATTTATTATTTTTTTTTAGCAGTTTTGGGTTTATAGAAGACTTGAGTGAAAAGTACAGAGGATTCCGATATATTCCCTTATCACTTCTTCCCTAGGTTTCCTTTATTATTATTTTGTATTAGTGTGATACACTAATGTTATAATTGATGCGTCAATATTAATATTAACTAAATTCCATTGTTTACACCAGAGTTCACTCTTGGTATTACACATTCTTTGGGTTTTGGCAAATGTATAATGATATGTATCAACCATTACAGTATCATACAGAATAGTTTCACTGCCCTAAAACTCTTCCATGCTCCACCGAATCATCACTCTCTCACCTGAATCCCTGGCAACCACTGATCTTTTAACAGTCTCCATAGTTTTGTCTTTTGCATAATGTCAATAGTTGGAATCATACAATATGTAGGCTTTTCAGTTTCACTTCTTTCAATTATCAGTATGCATTTAGGGCTCCTCCATGTCATTTAACAGCATGATAGCTCTTTTTATTGCTGAATAATATTTCATTGTCTGGATGTACAACCATTTATATATTTATTCATTTACTGAAGGACATCTTGGTTTCTTCCAAGTTTTAGTGATTGTGAATAAAGCTGTTATAAATATTTGGTGCATTGAATAAATATCAGAGAGCATAATTGCTGGATTGCATGGTAAAGCAGTTTGGTTTTTGAAATTGTTTATAAAAGTTCATTTAGCTACTATTTGATATGCTTGTCCTTACTTTACTTTTTAGATAATTCCATCTCTAATTTTAATATGTTTTACCTTAAAATTAACATAGAACATAAAAATGGTTATTTAAAAAAATGCACTCTAATGATATGTTTATATCCTTATGTATTATTTGAGATAGTCAACTTACGTGATTAGAATTTGAATGTAAGACTCAGACAAATTGGATGTATTAAATTAAAGCATTAAAAAAATAAAACTCCTTTTCTTTAGATTTATTATGGTCTCATAGCTTTTTAACGTGCTCCAATTGACTATAATGGATACTTTCTTTCGATACTCAAACATCACAGTCTGGCTAGTGAGAGTTTTTTGTTTTCTTTAGCAATACCTCAAACATTTTAGAAACCATTCTCTGGCAAGCACAAGAGGTCCTGGGCCCATCTTTATTTTCCCCATCCTCAACATGGACTCAATAACTTTCCAAGAATTTCTTACTCCTGTATGTGGGGAGGAGTAATAGTGGCCAAGATCTAGGCCTTGGTATTTTCTATAAGTACAGGCTGTAGATAGGTATTCAGGGAATTAGGGGACTGCCCACTGTTCCTGTTAGTGACAGAAATGGAATTCCTTTAAATTATGTGAGTTCATACTGATATTTCTCCAACTACAACTTTACTAAGCCATACTTAATTTTGTTCTAATGCTAACATATTTTAAAAATTAAATATCCTTCTTGAACACACATGATTTTAAAAATTGCCTCCTCCAAAATAAATTTAGGGGGGCTTTATGTCAGTTAAGTATCTTTTATCACCTTTGTAGAAGGTACCTTTTCCCCAGCCCACAGCCATTTCTAAGACCTTGAGACCCTCAATGTGAATTTTTAAAGCTCAATTAATTATAACACATTTACACAAATCACACAGATTCAAGTCACAGTTCATTGGCAGAAGGTACTCTTGTCAGTAAAAGCAGAGGTTTAACTGATACATACTAAAACAGAATTACTCATAGTCAACAGAGATAATATTCAACCAGAATGGCCATTAAAATGAAATTTTCCTGTAATTGGTCTCTCTTTTGTGGTCTATGGGAAAAATTCAATATTTGAAAATGTAAAGCTTTTTTCAGCTTCTCTCTTCTTCCTCCCTTTTAATTGAGGAGGACTTCCAGTTATTTTATGTTGTAGACAAGTCCTTAGTTACAGAATCCTTGGCTTCATTAGGTATAGAAGGGGCTGCTGATCTGAAACCCATACTTGTGATTCCTTCTGTGTTTAATCTTTCACGTGGGCCATGTATATCTACTCTGGCCACTTACCTTGCTCCCAAGCCTGTGTTTGTGAGCCAAGGCTTTACTTTCATTTTTAATCTGATTCTACATCTAGAGTAATAGATCTTTAGGACTGTGAGAGGGGTTATCCACTGTGCTGAATTTTCTATAAGCCCCTACAATTCCTGGGCAGCCATATGTCAATGACTCCATTAAGCTGTCCTGACATATGGGGAATCTTGTCTTCCTTACTTTTATATCACTTTCCAAATACCATCACACTGCCCCAACCATTAAGTTCCAGTGGACACAAAAGGTTTTGAATTGGTTTATGTCAGAAAAGCTCTGCCTCCAGATTTTAAGAAAAGTTCTACTTTATTGAAGTACACAGTTGTATCATTGGGACAGCCAGTTGCCAGTGGTGACATCGGCATCAGCCCTGGCAGCCACCCCCCTCATCCTACTCCGAGTTCAGCAGCCTGCTGGTTGTATGCTCATCGAGTGTGAAGAGTACCTGTGGTTAGTGCTCTCCATCTTTTGCTGTCAGCTGCCATTTGACACAGGGCAGAAAGGCTGCCAGCCAAAGTCCTGGGCATCACTCCTCTGTGTGAGTTCTCTGCTAGCAAAAGATTCTTATACGGAAAGATGGTTCTGAACAGAAAAATCTCAGAGTAACCAAGAAAATTCATCTTCTGGCATCTATATAGCTTGTAATTTCCACACAGTGTCCAATGGCCAAACCTAAACTCCTGGCTTTCTCTTCCAGCCTGGTTCTCTCCTAGTGAGAGAAATGGCACCATTTCCCACCGGTTATGCAAGTTAGAGACCTGGAGGGCATCCCTACACCCACTGAAGTCCATCTCCACAGTGTGTTGGCCTTTTTTCCTGGATAGCTCTCAGATATTACTCCTTGCTCCACTTCAACCCCACTCCCTTGGTTACATCCCCATGATCTTGAACCTGGCCCCACATGACAGCCTCCTTATAGGCATTCCATCAGCCATTCTCTCTACAGTGGTTTCTGTGCAACCCCATGTGCTGGGATGGTGTAAGTTTCACAGGTCACAGCCGTAAACTCATGGTGGGGATTTTGTAGAGTGTAGAGACTGACAACAAACAAATGCAGCATCAGTTAGGGATGGTGCTATGTGAAGAATAAAACAGAAGTGAGATTGAAGACAGTAATGTGTGGGATCCTAGTTGATCTCAGTTGGCAGGAGGACCAAGGTAACATTTGAGCAGAGAGCTGGGATAGGGAAAAAGTCAGCCAGCTGACCTCTAATATACAAGAGTGCCGAAGACTGGAAAAGCAAATGCAAGGCACAGGGTAGGAGCAAGCTTAGCTTGATCAGGAATTGGGGGGATGCTAGTGTTAACCTGAAAATAAAAAGCCAAAGTGAGAGGCAACAAGCATTTATAGATGAAAGAAAGAAAGAAAGAAAGGAAGAAAGAAAGAAAGAAAGAAAGAAAGAAAGAAAGAAAGAAAGAAAGAAAGAAAGAAAGAAAGAAAGAAAGAAAGAAAGAAAAAGAATAGCTGTTTGGGAAGCACTGATCCAGGCAGAAACCCAAATAGTGTTCTGATTAGGAGACAAAGGCAGGGGCTATTTATGAGAAAGGGAAGGGAACAATTACTACGATAGAAGGAAGGCATTTTTGTTGGTGCAGAAGAGCTAACATAGTGATGCTAATTCTAAAATGTTTTAATTTTCAGTCTAGTAGTCATCAGTCCAGTAGTCATAATATCTTCTTTCTTGTTATCCTTGTGAACAGTTCTTTGGGACACATATGCTTTAGGTCCAGCCCAAAGTTATTTTGCCCAGTTTTAATATTCTAAACATTTAAGGCATAAGAAGTACAAAGCAGTTCTTTTGGGATGGCAACTCTGACTCCATTTTAAAGTGGCTCTATTTATATTATTTTTGACACCACTGTGCACCAGGAGCACAGGGGTGGAGATGAGAATGTAGGAGGCAAGGCAGAGGGGCAGGCAGGGGCTCTGTAGACCCTGGAAAGGACATTGGATGGGATTCCAAGCGAGATGGAAGGTACTGAAGGTGTTGGAGTACAGTGTTGCCATGTTTTAAATGTACCATTCAGGTTGCCTGTGAGATGAGACCATAGTGTGAGGGAAGGGGAAGCAGAAAAGTTAGGAAGCTGTTGCAGCTGTCCAGTTGGAAGAGGATGGTGGCTTGTACTATACTAGGAAGGTGGCAAGGGTGGTGAGAAACAGTTGGATTCTGGATGTACCCACCTGAGTTTCCATCCAAACTAAGTCCATGGTCCATCCAGGTTAAACTTTTAAAACTTTAATAAACAAAAATGGAATCATGCCACATCACTCCCTCATTTAAACTGGGTAGGAGATTGCATGAGGATTCCCAGCTATACCCTATTCACAGGCAGCCACAGTCAACTCCAGCCCTGTTGCCTGGGAATGTAGAGCTGCATAGCTAGGTCTTCCCATTTTTCAGGAGAAGCAGAAATTTGAAATTTTATGTGAAATCTTTCAATTTATACCTTTTAAAATAATCAAGTTTGAATGAAACATGACATTAAGGGTTTGACTTCTGCTCATAGGAAGCAGCTGCAAAGTTTGCTGAATGGAAAAAGTGATAGAATGAGTGGGTATAAAAAGATAAAATATTCCTGAAGCTTAGGTAATTTTAATATTACTGTTGATCTTCCAACTTTTCTTCCTTGACACAGCTGAGCAAAAGTACATAACAGTGGTAGTTCTGAGGGTAGGGGATGATGAGGAGGGAGGTGGAAAACAAGTCCCCAAGGGAGGCAGGGATGCTTCAGCTCCTCTGCTGTGGGTAGTCTTAAAGGGGACTCTGACAATGACATCCTTGCACTGTGCTGTAATCATGGGCACTGTCAATGCCTGCCTCTAAGGCAAGGATAGGGAGGGCAAATCACTCTGAAGAGACATTGGATTTGCAGCCTTGACTCTGAATTATGCTGTTCAGGAGAAGATGTTCTTGTTACTGCCCATGATCAAAAGTTAGATACTTTGGTCGTTGTGAATGACCGATATTAAAATATCCACAGTGCTTTCACCAGTAATTTAAAACTATTTTATTGGTTTCAACTACATTTTCATTTAATAACTTTATGCTACATGTGTAGGGGGACAAGTGATATCCCAGTTTTAGAGAGGCTAGGATGGGTGGCCACGGTGTACAGCCAATTTCGAGATGTGGAGAGTCAGCTTGAGAGTCAGACCACAGGATGTAGTGGCTATAAGATTTGGGCATGTCATTTAATGTGTGTGAGACCCAAAGTTTGCTTTTAAGGATGAAATAAAGATCCAACTTTTCAACTGTGTGCTTGTATGTATTCAATAAATGGTAGCAGGCACAGAATTATTTTCACTTAATTGGCCTATTTACAACAAAGACTATTACCAGAATTCCCAGCCTCTACTTTGATTTCTCACTGATACTTTGATATACTATAAAGAATACACTGTCGGCCATCAAAATAACAGCTTAGTCTACAATTCACTCTGTCCTTGAATATTTATAGGAATAAGATAAAATTTAGGATGGGTTTGGAATGGCAGCTGCTCGCACTATGTGATTACCAGAACATGAGGAGGTTTGTCCAAGAACACATTTCCAATCAGCTTATTGATGTCTGAAAGGTCAGAATGAGGTGTTAATTTATTTAATTTAGTTTCCTATTTATTAATCTCCTTGGATTAAGTTTTACAGCTAATTAGTATGAATGATTTTAGAACTTTTTCTAAAAATTGAAGGCTTGGGGAAAATGGGCAAGATATGTAGGGAGAGTGAGATGGGCTAAGATGCCAGGATGGCCAATGCAGACTTTGCCAATCATTTCACCCTGTGTATTCTGGTATGAGAAATTCCTTGCTCTTGGGCCTCTGAATTTAAATCTGAAAATGTTTAGCCTCTATCTGCTGGCATATAATATACTGAGAGTTTCAGTCTTTGAACTAGCTAGGATCTTATTTACATGCTGTGGTTTTGTTTTCAGGTTAAAGTTACCACTTACATTTATATTCATAAAAATGTAGATTGGTATAATCTTTGTAGAAAATAATTTGGTAATATGTTCAAGAACTTTGAAATATTCTTTCACACATTTATTCAACTTTGAGGCATCTCTTCTAAAGAAATAATCAAGTTCTGAAAAAGATGTAAAAGGTATTCATATTGGTGTATATTATTTATAAGCACACACACAAAAAAGAAAGAAAATAATACAATATTTAACAATAGGAGAACATTTAAACAAATTGTGGTACATATATGAAATAGTACCCAGTATTTGAAAATGTCATAAAGAATTCTTGATGACTTGAGGAAATGTTTATACCATAATGTTAAGTGAAACAAAAGAGGTTACAAAGCAGCATGCAATGTCATCTATGTTGAGAGGGCTGTTACTGCAGGCAGCAGGCTTGGTGCTGATTCCGTGCCCAGGGTAGGCGTGTGGGGCAGCCAAGGTTTAAATACAGCCGACATGCCTAGAGTGAGCATTAACTCTTCTTGCCTAAGGAGTGTTCCTCTGCCTTCATTTGGTTGTAGAAACACTTTCCTCTGGCCCTTAGCAGGGCGGGCACAGGACTCAGTCCTGATTAATTAGAGAATCCCATTTTCCTGCTGTAATGATTGGATCTTGGGTGAATACGTGATAGTACAGGTCAGATAGTCCAGGATCTTGGGAAAGACACACTCTTTCATTGAGAGTGCTAAACTGTTGGCAGAATAGGAAGCTAGAGCAACTGGGGGCCATGGGTGCCCTCTGGAGAGAACTTGGCTGAGAATCAGACCAAGGTGAGTAGCAGAGTGGTAACATGGCATGGAGAGACAGACAGACAAAAATGTGACACTTTGGTTAAAGATCTGGCTTCAGACCTGCCTAAAGCTATATGCAACTACTGAAATTCACAGATAAGCTGAGCCAAGAAATTCTCTTTTCAGCATCAGTTTGAGTTGTGTCTTATCATTTGCCCAAGATGCTTAGTTGTGGGCTATTTGTGATTGGCTGCTAAAATGAATTACTACAGTATCAGTTTGCACTAATGAAAATTCTGTGTCCAAGAAAGTGACCAACCTGATATAACTAGTGAAAACCATGCATGACATTGCACATGGCAATAGACTCTAAAGAGGGGACTGGTCAGACAGGAGCATCTAGAGGAAAGTGGTAAGAATGGTAAGGGGACTCAGGGCCACAGTGAATAAAAAATGGTCAGAAGAAAGATGGCCATTGGCTTGGAGAAGGAAAGTATGGCAGGAAAGCTGCCCTCAGATAGGATTCTTGTGGAAAAGGACAGCAGCCAGCACGCATGGGAGAAATGAAGCTGGGTGATGGAAAGAAGCCTGCTAGGACCCAGATCTCAGCTTAATGCAAGACAGTTTTCTAAAAACTCAGTAGTCCACAGGAGCTACCCAGGAAGGCAGTGAGTTCGAAGAGAGATGGAAAACTATTTGGCAAGAATTGTAGTAGAGAGATCTTCTGAGACTGGTTTAACCTTTAGGGTACTTACCTGGAATATTCTAAAATTCTATAAAAGTTTTGAGTTATCAGCTCTCATTTTAATTGAGATCAGCTGGCTGCTAGCAAAGAATAAGTTGCCTGCTTAACAATTTTGGCCTAATCAAGTGTAGGCCTTGATTCTATTATTTTATTTTATTATATTTTATCACTCCTACAATGGCTAAATAATTAAATGGAGGGTTTTGCCCAAAATGCTGAAATAGTCAGAGTTTCTACCAGTCCTCAAATCCGTTGGCTGTTTGAACTTTCTTGTTTTTGGTGGGTGAAAATTTTAAGGCTGTGGTGAGGTGGGCATGACCAGAGATTTCACCTGGAAAGGCAGGATGAAGATAGCGGGGACCGTGGCAGCCTTAAAACATCCTCTGTTTTATAAATGGGAGTCCTTTTTCCTGTGCTGACTGTCAGATACTTCAGTGGGAAATTTGAGCCCAGTGAGTGTGCGGATTTTGTCTGATTCACAGCTGTGTTCTAGGGCCTGGCTCAGAGCCCGGCACACAGTAGAACGTCAATGAGTTTTTGGTGAATAAAAGGAAGAAAAGCCTATGAAGTCTTTGAGATCATCTAGTCTGTTTCTCTTTTTCTAGATGAGATGTTGTAGCTCAGAGAGGTAAAGTAATTTGCCCATTTTTATCACAGCTAGCTAAGAGCAGAGCTGGGTTTCTTGATACTCAGTTTTCTCCTTTTCATCACAAGGGTTTTCAATGAAATGGTGATATTTTAAAATATTGCTTTCTGCATCAGCCATGTGCTTCTTGGCATGTCTGAATCTGTCTCTGGTCCTTAGCAGAAATATTCTAGGGCTCTGAGAGTCGGCGACAGCCATTCCAGGAGCCTCTTTAATGTCTTAACAGCCTGGCATCTGGTGGGCTACATACTTAGCCCCTTAAACAATCTTCCTCTTCCCTTTGAGAAATGATTATTGGTAGGGGGAGGGGGACATGCAATCTAAACATACAAGGCAGGAGAGGGAAAGGGTTTCCTCTGCAGACAAGACTGAGATAGCTATGGGCCAAGAGCAGGGGCTCCCAGGCCCTACATCCCAGAAGAATCTCCAGGGAGGTTGCACTGCATCTCAGGTGGCCACATGGATGCTGACAATAGACATCACAGGAGAGACATGTGTGGCCCCTGCCCCAGCATTTCCAAATACTCCAGAATGGTGCAAAATTCTGGAGAGAGGGCATCCCCAAGGACTGTGGTTAAGTTTCCCACCAGCTCTGCAGAATGGAAGCTTAGGGTCAGAAATTACACTGAATTATAGAAAATAAACTAAATTATTATACATTTGGGTGTAGATTGGGATTTATACTCTCTACACAATAAAAAGAATGGGATGGCATTTTAGGAAAAATATACTAAAGATGGTACAGAGATGTGTAGATTCAGGTGTGTGTGTGTGTGTGTGTGAGATATGGGTGTAGTCCTAATAGCAATATTAATACACATATACATATCGAAGTATATATATACATGTATACATCAGCAATGCTGATATATGATATATCCACATATATAAAGGCATACCCTTGGAGATATTATGGGTTTGGTTCCAGAACACCTTAATAAATTGAGTATTGCAATAGAGCGAGTTGTATCTTTTTTTGCTAGTAGAGGGTTTTGCTTTCGTTAAAAAAAAACAACATCTGTGAAGTGCAATAAAGTGAAGTGCAATAAAATGAGGTATGCCAGTATTCATGTCGCAATTTATACTTCAAGTGTTTAATTTAACCAATGCTATCTGACAGCCAACTTATAATTCAATAAAATTAAATAGAATGTCTGGTCTTTGAGTCTTGTGCCCTGAATTGGACAGAGCAGAGAAGCTCCTGAGGGTGAAGTCCAGAATCTAGACCTCAAGTCCCACCATGTATCCCCATGTGAAACAGTTTTAAAGGACATCAAGGGTAGCTTCTAAGGGGCATTGCTTATTAATGGTAACGTGCTGTCTTCATGCCTGAGTGAGCATGTCTTATGGGCATATAAACCTCAGGTCTTCTTCAGCACCAGCTAGTCATTAATTCAGGAGAAATGGATCAAGATCTGTATGGCAGGAGGAAGACTTGTGAGGTATTTGGCAGGCATAGTAGGGTGGGCATAGTTCCTCTCTGCTCTTCTTGTCTGACAGAGGTGGCTCTACTGCTGAGTGACTTCACCTTGCAAAAGTCCTCTTACCTATTCGAAACTTTTCCATTTTAATATATATCATTGTATACTGATTTTAGATGTATAGCTAATGAATTTTTATATGTGCATACATTCCTGTAACCACACCCAGATCAGTATATAGAACATTTCCTACCCACCATGCCTCTTCCCACCCAGAGTTAAACATTGTTCTAACTTCTATCACCATCAATTAGCTTCTTCTGTTTTGGAACTTCACATAAATAAAATCATACATTATTATTCTTTTGCACTTCTATCATTCAAATAAGCTTCTGTGACATTCATCCATTTTGTGTGTGCCTGCTGTTTTAAATTTTTTAAACTGCTATGTAGTCTTCCATTATATGAGTGTACCCCAATTTATTTATTCTTCATCCACTGATGAACATTTGGGTTGTTTCCAATTTTTTCTTTTTAATATTACTGAATAAACTGATATGAACACACTTGTACTTACCTTTCGGCCAACATCTGCACTCATTTTCCCTGCCCTTCTGGGAGTGGATGTGGTCAGTATGCAAGCTCTAGCTGTTCCACATCCTTGTGAACATTTAGAATTGTCAGTCTTTTTAATTTTCACTGTTTCAGTGGATATACTATTTCATTATGGTTTTAACTTACATTTCCCTAATAAGTCGAGTAACTTTTCATTTGCTTATTGGCTATTTAGTATTTTCTTTTGTAAAGTACCTTTCAAAGAGTTTATCCATTTTTTATGGAACACCTTTCCCTAAAGCCAGCTAGATTGAGGGGGTTATGTGCTCTACAAGCAATCAATCTCTAGCTAAGATGGGGTGATATACAGGCGTATGATTCTGCATCAGTCAGGTATCAGAAAAGCAGAACCTCTGTGATATGGAACCAAGATTTATTATAGGCAGTAGTGAGAAGCTTGTAGAAGGTCATCGAGTCTGGATCTGGCAGGCCTAGCATGTAGGGAGGAAAACCAGCCATGAAGTAGAAAAGATCAAGGACAGATACACACAGAGGGACAACCTGGAGCCCACGAAGACAGACAAACTGTATCTTTTTCACCTTTGACTTTAATGATGCAGGCAACCTGTGGAAGAGGCTGGCGCCCTTTGCCACAGGGCTGCACATGCCCCCATCTGATCCAGGACAAGGGGACAAGAGATGCGTGCAGGCTTCACAGTGCCTGGCACCTCGCACTCCCATGCAGGGGATCAGTCATTTCTTGACTTCCTTCTTCCATATTGCACACAACTGTCTCTCGTGGCAACACTAACCTGGAACCCCACGAGAAGGGAATTCTGGGAAGCAAGTGTCAGCATTGCTAAACTGACATAGTACAAAGTCACAAGAGAGCTTGTTCCTGCTGGTAAGAAAAAGGAATGAAGGAAACTAATATTTATTGAGTATATTTTGGGCCAGGTACTATTCTAAATACTTAATCTATTGATAATTTAAGGAGTTGGCTGGTCTATGTGTTGAAAAGCAATGGAATAGGGTGAGGCTGGAGCAGCCACCTTATGCTCAGCTGCTGGTCATTGCAGCAAAGAGAGAATCCCAAAATTCAGGGCGAAACTCATCAAGCCCTGAGATGCTCTGCTGGGGTGTGGGTTAACTTGGGGCACCAGAAGAGGCATAAGTTGTGAACTGCTGTGGTCTTAAGAGATTGTGAAGACTTTACTATACTTTAATATTTGTAAATGACTTGAAAATAATGTGTCATTGTTCAGGAGTTGTTCCATCATTTTTGTTAACTGATATATAGATACTATACATACATAAATGTGTCTGGATGGATAATCTTTGAGGTAATCATTCACATTTTTTCTTGCTGTATTTTTTCCCCTTTATCCCCTCCTCTTCAAGCAGATACTGTGGGTTTTGTTTTATTTTGCCCAAGGAGAGTATTGCAGCAAGGCTGAAAGCAGAAGCTGCCTGATAAAAACATTTTCCTTTCTGTCTCTTGTGATTTTAAATCTACATCCATAGAAGGAACATGGTTTGTGGATCCCAGAGAGGGTATATGTATGTAGATGGGGATATGGCCAACTTCACAACAGATTCTGTGATGTAGGAATTATTATCTCCAGTTTACAGACTGAACACTGAGACAGTCTGATGGTGCAGAGTAACATGAAATGTGCCCATGACATCAAGACATATGGAACAGATCTCTCTCTCCTGGAGCTGAGCTCATCCAAAGATTCTGGTCCTATGTATTTATCCAGATTTGGGCTCTCACTTCCCCAGCAGAACCATGCAATTTGAGCTTCTTTCTCACTTCCTTCTCTTATTTAAATCAAAAGGTAAAAAGAAAAGGAAAGATCATTTTGGATAGCTTAAGTTTCATCTAAATGTTATGCATGATATCCAAACAACAGAATTATATTCTCTGATTCACATTTATCTTGTTAGGGACTTTGGGATTTTTCTCCCAACATTTGCTTATATTCACCCTTCCTATTTTTGTTTCCTCAGATGATTGACATTCTTCTATGCACTGAATATGGTTCATAGAAGTAAGGATATAACTGACACTAGGTAAACTACAATGGATTCACAATGAAAAAGAATTTTCCCATGCCCTACTCCTTGAAACCAATTTCAGTTGATTTCCATCCAATTCAGTCATCTTTTTTACTTGTCTATTAGATTCCATTCATTCTCCAAATATCTCTTGAGCCCTGAGTGAGTGTCAGGTTCAGTTTTGTGTGCTAGGGATACACATTCTCCATTGTTCTGAGCAAAGCAACGTCCTGCTCTTCTGGGCTTCAGTCTGGGCACTTGGAGTGAATGCGATAGATTACTAATGGTCAGCGTAAAGGTGACATATAATTGTGTTGAATTTACAGAAAGCAAACTTATAACTAAATACCTCCAAATTTCCCATTGCTGAAAGGTGGTGTGTGTGTGTGTGTGTGTGTGTGTGTGTGTGTGTGTGTGTCTTTGGAGGGGTGTGGGAGGCAATGGCTGAAATGGAAAACAAACACAGGGAAGACAGAGTGGAAAATGCAGGGAGAGATTCCTCCCATAGCCATTTTCTAGAAATAGAAATAGAGATGTGAAGTTTCTAGTTATAAATTAGGGAAGACAATGAGAAAAAGAAATGTAAGATAAATTAAGATTTATCATAAATGGTAAAATTGAGGTTAAGATTTTAAAATTCAGTTCTCAATTGAAAAGGGGTAAATTATACACAAGGAAATTATGCACAAGTGAAATAGAAGAATGAATTATTTTGTGGTCTTGGAAAAACCATTTCATTCTTCATTGTCCCTGGGCAGTTTCTGGTTTAGAATGAAAAAGCCATTTCTCTTGACCCCAAGAGCACAAGAATACAGTCTCTCCAAGCCCAAAGCATATGAGTTGCTATTAGTGTGGCATGCATTCGTGTACATTAAATATAAACTATATGCTTGCCTAATTCAGATAACCTGTATTAAGCACTCATCAACTCACTGCTCATTTAAAAAAGTTTACCCTAATAGCCAGATTCAAAGCTGTCCCACTAGCCTACATGCTCTTATTAGCCTGGGACCTGGGCATTCTCCACTGTGCCCACAGAGTGTCTGGCATAGATAGAGCAGATGCTGTCCATTGTTACTGGGCTGAGCTGAACTAAACTGGATGTCAAAGTTGCCATAGGTAGGTGGCAGTATGGTTCAAGTCCCTGCTTTACATGCAGCCAGTTAGGAATTTTACACTCCTCTCTTTGTGGTCTGGGGACAAATTAATAAATCTTTCATCACCTCAACTTTCTCATCTGTAAAATGGGAAGAGATAGCTGTTATAGTTATTGTGAGGATTAAATAAAACAATCTGTGTACTTAGAACAGGGCTTGGTGCACTGCTCTCAATAAGTGGTCGTTATTATTATATTACATATGAACATTGACCAAATTCTACTTAATTACTAAGATAGTTGGAAAGCTGGGGGCTCTTTAAAGGAAGCTGAAATAAACCAACATTTCACCAACTGAAAAGTTACCGACAAATTAATCATAGATTTCATTAGATTCTTTTCTCAGGTATTCTGGAAGTATGAGCCGGTCAACTTTTGCGGGGCATAGGTTGAAAATTATTACTGCTTTAGTAAGGTGCACCTCTGTTAGATCCTGCCTGAAACTCTAAGTTAGTATATTTTGGCAGAGGGGAATTGTCTAATTTTCGTGACTGTAATAAAATTGGGTTAAAATGCCCACATGCTATAGCAGTAATCAAACCCCTATCAAACATTGCCAGGTCGCCTGATGTCAATGTTAGGACTTCTGGAGGACAAAATGCATGGTCTGTACTCGAGTAGAGTTCAAGTCTTAAACGGCCTTCGGAGGAGAGATATAGGTCCTTCAGGGAGGAAGAGTCTTAGCGGGAAGAATCCATCCGACCTTGCAGTCTGGGGCCGTCGCCCTTATAAAAGGTGGGGATCCTAAGGGGGTGGCCTCGCGGGGCAGGCTCTCTCTCATAGGATTCATCCGTCTCACTAGGTGTCCTGCAGCCTGAAGGCCCACTGACCGTTGGGTGAACGCAGCTTGGCGAGATAACTGGTGCACTGAACACCGAGGCCCGCTCTCCCGAGACAGTCCCTACCTCGAGTCCGCGAGCCGGCTACCCCCGGCGCCCCAGCCTGCAGTCTGTCAGCACTTGGAGTTCTCCGTCCGGCCGGCGGTGGGCGCGCGCCCCGAGACCGCAGCCGTAAGCGCAGCCAGCCAGCCAGCCAGCCAGCCAGCTCCACGGAGCCCCGAGGTCCTGCGGCCTCGGCGGTCGCACGCCCCCAGCCCAGTGCCCGCAGCCTGCAGAGGCCCGTGCGGCCTGCGCGCGCAGGGTCCGGGTGGGCCTACCGCAGCCAGCGCGGCGGCCCCTAGCTGCCTGGCCTCACGCCGGGTCCCTGCCGTGGAGGGGGATGGGGAGGGAGGAGATACCGGGAGTTGGAGACAGACTCAGCTTCTTGGAGCACAGTTGCGGCTGGAGACAGACGGCGGTAGGGGCGGCGGGACACTCCCCCCTCCGGCGACAGGAGGCGGGACGCCTCCCTCGGCGGCCGCGGCACCTTCTCCCCGCTGTACCCCCGCTCGGAGGCTGCGGGCCGGCCCGGCAGAACAGGCAGGCGAGAGCAGCTGGCACTGTCCGCCCCGCGCGCCACCGCGGCCGGCCGGGGATCTCCTGCGAGCTGGGGAGGAGCCCCCGCCACCGCCGCCAGACAGGCTGCAAGCGCCTGGGAAAGTGAAAGGGGGGCGGGGAGCGCGGGGGAGGCCCGTAAGGTCCCTAGCTCTTAAAGAGACCCGGCGCGCCGCGCTGCGCTCCCCGCAGACCCACTGCGCGCACCCCGCTGCGGCGGCCCGGCATCCCGGCAGGACCGCGCGGCCTGGCAAGCTGCACCGCGGGCGGTCTCCAGCCTCCACTCGGGAGGGGCGGCCGCAGGTGAGTGCGGACCTGAGGTGGCTGTAGTCGCTGCGTCTGGCCCAAGTTCCGCGCTGCGCTGAAGCCGGGCGGGGGGCGGCAAGGCCCGGGGGAGTGGGAGACACAGGGACAGGACGTTCCAGGAACGGACGTCCGCGAGCCTGCGCCGTCGGCGGGGATCGGAGGGAGCGGCCCAGCACCAGGCACCCTCCCCACCCTGGCGAGTGCGCGAGGTCTGTGCAGCAGTGTTGCGTGTGAGCGCGGCGTGAGTCCCGGGGCGGTGGTCCGGGGCTGGCTGTGGGGAGGGCGACCTCGCCGCCTTTGCGGGTTTTCTCTACGGAAGGAACATTGCCGACCCCCACCCGTTTTCTATTTCCCGGTGCCCTGGCTCGGGTCGTCCTTAGGTTGCAAGACTTAATTCTGCACAGCAGGGAGGCCGGGGTGAGCGTGGGGGTGGCCGCTCAACTGAGCTTTGGGTTCCCTTGGGGCTCTCGGCGAACCACTGCGGGTCGGGGGACTGGAGGTCAGAACGAAGCTGAAAGATTGTGCAGGACCTTGTTGGAGAGTTTGCGAGAAGGAAAGGGGCGGGCGCAGGCCGTCCCCTGGACCTTACATCCAGGAGACCAGCGCCCCGCAGCCCCGCGCCTCCGTGCTCCCGGGGACCTCATCCTGCGCCCTGCGCCCGCCAACCCCTCAGACCTGCCTCGCCCGGAGTCTGCCAGGGTCGTCCTGTGGACGTCAGTCGCGGGGCCGTCTGGAGCTCCGGGCATTGGCTGGGAAGTCGATTGTCTTGGGCGGCTGCTGTTACACTTAGGTTAGGTCTCCGAGCCCTGGAGGAAGCAGGCGTGTGTTGAATTTCTCTTTGACCCTCACAGTGGAATAAACAGGAAGCGACGAGCATCCAGCCTGGGCTCGGCACTTGCCTTTGTTGTGGTGTCTGTCTGCACAGAGGTGAGGAGGCTTCCCCGGGACCCCTGCCCGGTACGCCGCCAAGGGTGGGGTTGGGGTGCGCCCTGTAAGTAAGCTGCTGAAAGACAGTAGTTTCCGTTCAGGTTAATTTGCTGTGGTGTCGGAGAGGGCATTTGCTTTATTTTAACTCTCTCTCTCTCTCTCTCTCTC